>NW_006408538.1:4797332-4797843 GCF_000296735.1 Chrysochloris asiatica
AGCCAGCTAAGTCCCAACACCTGTGATAGGCAGACACTTTAGGGAAATATTTATTTACCATTTGATCCCTAAAAGTATGAAATAATTAAGAATAAGAATGGTACATAGTAGCACTGACTAAATAGTTAATTATGAGCTCTACAAATATTTGTCAAGCACTGACTATATGTAAAACAGCTAGTATGCTGGTATCATGGGGAAACGACATGTCTTTTCTGTTTTCTGAGATGCGCTAATCACTCTTCTGACACTCTACTCTCACCCATTCCAAAGCAAGGATTTCATCATGTCATACCTTCTCTCCAGCACTTTCAATTGGCTCAGAAATTGGCCTCAACTTACCTTCTTGATTGTCTTTCTCAAGCTCTCTCTGTTCCAAACACTCTACTGTCCCCATCCAGATCTGAGCAAGACAGAACCATGATATCATACAGCACAATGCTGCCTTTCTTAGATTCTATTGTCATTGTTGTTAGGAGTTAAGCTGGTTGGACTCATGATGACCATATGT
>NW_006408538.1:4797943-4803981 GCF_000296735.1 Chrysochloris asiatica
TTAAAAAAATAATAATAATAGAGGGGACTTTCGGTAAGATGGCGGACTAGGCAGATACACTAATGGATCCTCTACAACAAAGACATGAGAGGTCAAATGAAACAGGCACAGCGGAAAATCCTGGAACCCTGAACTTTAGAGGAAAGGTCAGAGAAGTGGACTGAGTGTTTTCTGGGAAAAGAGACTGAGCAAGGATGGCAAGAGAAGGAGACGACTGGTGAATGGCCAGTCAGATGCAGTGCTACCATCTTGTGAGCAGCTTTTTCAATAAAGTGTGGCCTGAAATAGCTGATTTACTCAGACAACTGGAAAGGTGACTGGAGGTGTGGCCAGCCACCACCCTCATTCATTCCCAGCACAGACCCTGTTCTCTGGATATTTGGAGCCACCTGGTTGGGAGCCACACCAGTGTAAGGTAGGGCTGGCTGCACTAAGGCCAGTATTTAGTCATTCTCCCTGTCTTCTTTTGTCCTGTAATCCTAACAGACTCTGAAAGCAGCTCCATCAAGGGCCTCAAAGATCTACTTCCGAATTGAGTGCCTTGAAGACAGATAACACTGAGACTGAGAGGAGCTACATCTAGGGCCAGGAGCTCTGCAGTCACATTCCTCCCACATCCACCTTCTGCGCTCCTTGGCTTGTAGGAACCCTCCAGAGTTTTCTCCTCTCTGGGTCCAACAGCTGCACTGTTTTTTGGGGTTTGGGTTTGCATTTTTTCTTGTACTGTTTCATTGTTTTTGTTTGTTTATTCTTTCTCCCCCTTTTCTTCCCCTTCCTTGAATTTTATTCTACCTCGGCTTTTACTTTTTCCTTGTTTTCTGTTTCTCATGTCCTGTCTTCTTTTTTCCACACTGTGATCTTTCTTTACTACTCTCTGCTCTCTTTATCTTTTCATCTTCCCTCTCCCTGTTATATCTAAATGTTTTGTTGTTGTTGTTGTCATCTCTTCCTTTTATTTTTTTCTCTATTGTTTTCTTCAATAGTTTAACTTCCCTGTCCCTCTTTTGACTTTATAGCTATTATATTCTTTTTTTTCTGGTTGCTGCTTGGTTTTTGTTTTGGCCGTTTTTCCTCTTTATTTTTTTATCTTTTCGTTGTTGGTTTGTTCTATTTTGTTTTCTTGTGTGTGTGTATGTGAGGGGGGATTCTCTTTCCAATCTGACTGGAGACAGCAATCTTGTCTGATCAACAACATACAACTGCACTTCAGTTAAGAATAGGTTTGACTGGAGTTGCTTGCTGTCTATTCTTGATCAGTTGGTACAAGAGCTGGTATTGGCTCTTGTCCAGTGGGTGGAGATAGAGAGTGTCAGATTGTGGCTGGCTATATGGGTAAGGTTGTTGTAGAAGAGCTATTGGAATAAAACTTCCCTAGCATCATGAAAGAAAAGAAGATAAGCATACAAGAAGCTTAAAGAACCCCAAACAGGATAGATTCCAAACAGAAAGTCACCAAGACTTATCATAATCAAACTTTCCAAAACCAAAGTCAAGGAAAGAATCCTAAGAGCAGCGTGGGAAAAACAAATAGTTACCTCTAAAAGAGAACCGGTAAGACTATGATTTCTTAGCAGAAACCATGCAGGCAAGAAGGCATTGGGATGACATATGCATAACTCTGAAAGTATAAAATTGCCAACCAAGAATCATATACCCAGCAAAGCTGTCCTTCAAATACAATGGTGAAAGTTAGGAATTTTCCTGTTAAACAGAAATTAAAGGAATTTGTAATGACCAGACCAACGTTACAATAAAATGCTAAAGAGTGGTCTTTGGACTGAGAACCAACAACAGCAGACAACAACCTGAGATTACCAGACATGACAACACTACTCAGAACTCAATCCCGATATGCTCTTGTTGGGAAGTGCCATTGAGTCAGTTCTGACCCATAACAGCCCTGTACAGGGTTTCCAAGGAGCAGATGGTGAGCTTGAACAGCCAACCTTGCAGTTCAAACTGACTTTGCAATCCAGCACATTAGGTCACAGCACCATACCAGGATTCCAATCCAGATATAGGGGTATTTAAAGTAAAACAAACATACAAGACTAAATATAAGGAGCCAGAGACATCAATTTATAATGAAGTCAAACAACAAAGCAAAGAGAGCGAATAGTGTAGATAAAGAACTTCCAAATGGCAAGGAAGTCAGGTAGATTTCAAGATAAAACTGACTGTTTTAAATAGAGAAAATTTTAATAAATTGCAAGGGCAGCGCAAAGAAAATGAATTAAAAAATTTAAAAGTGGAAAGTCAGAAAGATTTTGCAAACATTAACACAACAGAAATGAAAATGAAAAGAAAATCCAAAAACAAAATGAACTCATTGCAGAAAACTATGGGGAGCAATGAAAGCAGAGTCACAAAAAATACACAACAAAATGACGACAGTCAATTCATACTTTTTGATAATTACACTGAATGTAAATGGATTGAATGCACCAGTCAAGAGACTGAGAGAGCAGAATGGACAAAAGAACAGCATGCATCACTATGCTATTGATAGGAAACACCTCAAAAAGATGGAGACAGCCTAAACACCCGTCAACAGAAGAAAGGTTACACAAACTGGTACACACAATGGAATATTATGAAACGTGGAAGAATAACAAGAAATCTGTGAAACACCTCACAACCTGGAATAAGCTGCAGGATGTTGTGCTATGTGAAATTAGTCTATCAGAAATGGGTAAATATAGTATGAGACCAATGTTACAAAAAGTTAAGAAAAGGTTTTCTTGATAAAAAGAAACAATTTACGATGGTTACGGGAAGGAGGAGTGGGGAGGGAAAATTATTCACATGCTAGACGGTAGACACATGTTAACACAGGTAACAAGGCAGGCGATATACAACAAGAGGGAGGTTGACAGAGGAAAGATGAAGGTAACAGGAAACACAAGGGAGGAATGCAATAGTTAAAGTGCAAAGAGGTAAATACTGTTAACTGTTGGTACATGGATGGGATTGCAATCATGTAATGAAGCAAAGTATATGATATGATGAACGTCAACTGATGATCTGCTCCATCAACCTCCACTCAATTCACAATCAAAAAGTTGTTTGTTTGTTTTTTAAAGAAAACAGATCATGGAAAATTCCCATGAACTCTTTGAAGCCCCCTCATCTTTTCCACTGTCTTGTGGCATACCCTTTCTTTCCTTCATTCTGCTCTGAGCCTTCTTACTCCTATTTCTATTCCAATTCTCCAGGCATGCCTCAGCTCAAGGTTTTTACATTTGCTGTTCCCTTCACTTGAAATGCTCTTCTCTGGAAATACACATGGGCCACCCTTTAAGACATTTCAAATCTTTACTCAAACGTCATCTTGGTAAGGCTGCTCTAGCCACCCTACTTAAAACAGCCTCCTCCTCTCTCAACAATTCCTAGTCTCCTTCATTGCTTGACCTCTCCATAGAATTGACCACTGTTCAGCTTTAGAAACCCTACATAGGGTCATTATCAGTCAGAACTGACATGACAGCACTTAACAACAGCACATCTTTTGCTTATTTATTTTATTCATGGTCTGCTGCCTCCACTAGAATGCTGGCCCACGATGGCAAGGATTTTGTCCGCTGTGTTTTACTACTATGTTCTTAGCAGTCAACTATGCTTGGTATCGTGCCTGGCAAAGGGTAGGCATTCAATGACTATTTGTTAATGAATCAATGAATTGTCTACTTAGCTGTCACTTAACAGAGATCAAGGACCGGAGACAAGAGGCACAGGATTAGAAAGCAATAACTGTTGCTCTGGTGAACGGCTACAGGATGAAATTGGGGCAATACCAAGATCCGGGGCCCAGAGGTGACAGACACAGAGGTAGGAGTGTTAGAGATTCTCATTAATGGAGTCACAGGAATGATACTACTAGTGTTTTAAGCATTCTTCCAAGCCCTCTTTCTTAATGTTTGTGTCTCTTCTCATCACCAGAAATTGTTAGTGTCTGCTGTAAATCATTAGCATCCCTGTTCTTCCAGGTACTATCAGTGATGAAGTGTTTCATTAAAAAATAAATAAATAAACCAAAAACAAAGAGACTGGTCCTGTTTTGCATAAATTCATGCATAGACTACCAAACACTTCCCCCAAACCACCATCCCTCCTCTGTCAATGGCCCTTCTATGCTACTCCAGGCTCCGCCATAAGGTTCTCTTTCAAGTCTCTCTTGACTCATTACCCATTAAGTTGCCAGGCCCTGGCACGTTTATTTCCAAAATGCCCCTTGTAGTCTTCATTTTTCTCCCATTCTCATCACCACAGCCCTATTTCAGCTCTTGTCTGGTCATAGCAATAGTTGCCCAACTGGATTCCTATCTCTAGTTTCTCCCTCCTCCAGCCCATGCTCTGAACAGCTGCCACAGTCATAGTCTCAATGAACAAATGGATCTTACTCTCACTATTTTCACAAAATGTCCATGGCTCCCCAGTACCCTTGCAACAGGTCATTTCATCTATTTCCCAGGCTTTTCACTACTGGCTTCCTGGATAAACCCTCCACCACAACATCATCTACTCACAGAAGTCCACAAGCACTTCTTTCTCCCAAATATGTATACTTTCTACTCTTCTTGGTGTTTTTGTATTTGTTTGTTTTTAACCCCTCCCAACTCTGACTGCCCTCTTCTAACTATGTAGCTTCATTTTCTCTCTCTGCCTGTTGAAATCTTAGCCAAATATCCCTCAAGACCCATTTATTTCTTCATTCATCCATCAGTCAACAGAGATTGAGAAATCTCAACTCTCTCTTCTTCCCAGATCTCTTACAATCAGAAATTAATTTTCTTCTGTGCATTAATCATAGGCAATCTCTGAAATAGAGTTATTATACTTATATACATCTTCTTCCAGTGCCACTTCCTTCCTTAGGGCCTCAAAGGTAGAGACTTTTTTGCCTCTACTTTATATCCTCAGCACTGTATGTACAGCTTGCTCATAGCAGATTCTCATGTCTTTTTGGATACATCTCATTGGTTCTCTGAGGGTCACAATAATCCTTCTCAGGTCTCTTTATCAATTATAACCAGTGAACCATCATCCAGAAGTCTTTTCCCTTTGCCCAGCCTCACAGTCATTAAGGTGACTAGTTGTTATTCAAAGCTGAGTGAGCTAGAAGCCCAGGGTGGAAAATACATGTTACACAACTTCCTCCAGGATGAATTTTAAAAAGGAAATTAGCAGAGTAAGAAGAACAGATACTTGATTTACCAGTTGAGGCTGTTGTCCCAGACACATACACATAGTTTATCTCCCTGACATCCCATGGCACACATTTGGATATCCTGGGTGCCTCACTTTGTGGGCAGACAATTTCATGGCATATAAAACAAATCTGGAATTAGAGGGGTGGGATAAAAGAATAAGGATAAGAAGAAAAGGTAAGAAGAGAGAAAGGAAGAGAGGGAAGAAGGAAGAAGTGGCTAGGAACGGGGATGGGAGAGGAAAGAAGAGAAAGGGAGACAAGGAAAGAGGGGACGGCAAAGGGAAGGGGAGGGAGAACTTAGTTTCATTTTACCAGTCAACAACACAAAGCAAAGAAATACACAGGAAGATCTGTAATATGCCAATGTGAAGCCTCTGCTGCTGAATTTCATTCTAACTCATCACTTGCTATTATTTTCAGGGTATTCTGTCCCCATCAGTACAGACTTCCATCATTTATACGTCCTCTCTTGCCTTGACTATGGCCTTTAGAGGAAGGAGTATGCCCCTTCAGCTCTGGGTCTTTGATATTGGGCATGGTCTCCGGCATGTACTGAGCACACAAGACATGTGCACTGACAATAACAATATAAAGCTGTGTTTCCCAAACTGTAATTACTCACAGGTCAACTTTGTATTTCTTGTTCTAGCCAAGTACCACCTATAGAATGATTTGCTTAACATTGTTCTTTAAGTGGATTCATGCTTAAACACAAAACAAAATCCTTTGAGTCATTTTTGGCAATAATGTCAGTGAAACCACGTGGATCCATGAGCTACTTACACTCTTCCTAACACATATGAAAATAAATCGATGCTTATTAAAATAG
>NW_006408538.1:4808116-4834895 GCF_000296735.1 Chrysochloris asiatica
AACTAGCATCTTTGCTTTTCAACACTTTTGCAGCATGGGCACTGATTGTGAATCCAAGTAAAATGAAATGTCAATCCTTTCTCCATTGGTTGCGGTTATTTATTGGTCTAGTTGTAAGGAATTTTGTTTTCCTTAATTTGAAGTATAATCTGTAGAGAAGGCTGTAGTCTTAAATCTTCATCAGTAAGTACTTTAAATCTTCTGCTTTCAATAAGCAAAAGTGTATCATCTGCATATTGCAGGTTTTTAATGAGTCTTCCTTCGTTCCTGATGCCGTGTTCTTCATCGCATAATCAAACTTCTTGAATGATTTGCACAACATACAGATGAATGGACTCCTGGTGTGCCACTGATAGGATCAGCACTGGACTTCAAATCACAAACTCAGCAGTTCAAATCCACCACCTGTTCCTTGGAAACACTATACAGGGTCACTATGAGTTAGAACCGACTTGACAGCACTTAACAACAGATAAACAAGTCTGGTGAAAGTATACAACCCTGAGGTACACCTTTTCTGATTTTAAATCATACAGTACACCCTTATTCTGTTCCAATGACTATCTCTGGGTCTGTTTACAGGTTCAGCATTAGCACAATCAAATATTCTGGAGTTTAAATGATTTCAATGTAATTATGCTTAATTTGTAATAGTCTACACAGTCAAATAACTTTGCCCAATGAATGAAACACAAGTAAACGTCCTTCTGGTGTTCTTTGCTTTCCAGCAAGATCCATCTGACATCAGCATTGTTATCCCTCATTACACATTCTCTATTGAATCTCCTTGGATGTCTGGCTGTTCCACGTCTATGCACTTCTGCAACTATTTTTTACTAATCTTAAGCAAAATTGCCCTTGTATATAATTAATATTCATGAACTTTTTCAATAATTTTAGCATTTTTTTGGACTATGCATGAATATAGATGCCTTCTAATTGATTAGCCAGGTAGCTGTCTTCCACATATCCGGGAATAGACAAGGAAGCACCTCCAGCAATGCATCTTTTGGTTGAAACATCTCAGTTGGCATTCCGTCAGTTCGTGGATCTTCATGTTTTGACAACGCACTCTGCGCAGCTTAGACTTCTTCCTGCAATACCATTGGATCGTTATCATACGCTAGCTTTTGAAATACCACTTATCTGTTAGTTTGTCATACTGGGGTGGCTTGCATATTGCGTGATGCTGGCAGCTATGCCAACAGCATTTTAAATACCAGCAAGGTCACCAATGGTCGACAGGTTTCAGCTGATCTTCCAGACTATGACAAAATAGGAAGAAGGACAGAAGGATTACTTCTGAATGTCTGAATGTTTAGCCTCTGAAAACCTTATGAACAGCAGTGGAACACTGTCAGATAACACCAGAATACTGAATATCGAAACATGATGAATAGCACTAGAATATTGTCAGATATAGTGCCAGAAGATGAGCCCCCTCAAGCTGGAAGACACTCAAAATATGATTGGGGAAGAGCTGCCTCCTCAAAATAGAGTAGACCATAATGATGCAAATGAAATAAATCTCTCAGGACCTTTATTTACTGATGGAGAAAGACTCAAAGTGAGGAGAAACATCTATAAACATCCATTAATAATCAGAACATGGAATGTATAAAGTATGAATCTAGGAAAATTGGAAGTTGTCAAAAATTAAATGGAATGCTGAAAGATGAATGTCCTAGGCATTACTGAGTTGAAATGAACTGGTATTGGCCATTTTGAATGTGAAAATCATATGGTTTGATTTATTGAGAATGACAAATTGAAGAGGAATGGTGTTGCATTCATCAACAAAAGAAACATGTCAAGATCTAACTTGAAGTATAATGCTATCTATGGTAGGATAACATACACACGCATCCAAGAAAGACGAGTTAATAACACTATTATTCAAATGTATGCACCAAACACTAAAGCCAGTGATGATGAAATTGAAGAATTCTACCAACTTCTTCAGTCTGAAATTGATCAAACATGCAATCAAGAGGTATTGATAATTACTGATGATTAAAATGCAAAGGTTGGAAACAAAGAGAAAGGATCTGAGGTTAGAAAATATGGCTTTTGTTATAGAAATGATGCTAGAGATCACAAGATAGAATTTTGCAAGAGAAGTGACTTACTCATTGCAAATATCATTTTTAAACAACAGAAAAGATGACTATACATGTGGACCTCACCAGATGGAATAAACAGAAATCAAATTGACTATATCTGTGGGGAAAGATGGTAGAAAAGCTCCATATCAGAAGCCAAAACAAGGCCAGGGGCAGATTGCAAAACAGATAATCAGTTTCTCATATGCAAGTTCAGGTTGAAGCTAAAGAAAATGGAAATAAATTCATGAGAGCCAAAATATGAGTTTGAGCATATCCCACCTGAATTTAGAGATCATCTGAAGAACAGATTTGTTGCATTAGACACTAATGACCAAAGATCAGAAGAGTTGTGGGATGATATCAAGAACATCATACAGGAAGAAAGCAAAAGGTCATTAAGAAGAAAAGAAAGAAGGAAAAGACCAAAATGGATGTCAGATGAGAATCTAAAACTTGCTCTCCAGTGTAGAGATAGTAAAGCAAATGGAAGAAATGAGGAGGTTGAAGAGCTGAACAGAAAATTTCAAAGGACAGTTCAAGAAGACAGAGTCAAGTATTATAATGAAATGTGCAAAGTCCTGGAGTTAGTAAACCAAAAGGGAAGAATATACTCAGCATTTCTCAAGCTGAAAGAACTGAAGAAAAAATTTAAGCCTCAACTTGCAATATTGAAAGATTGTATGGGCAAAATATTGAATGCTGCAGAAAACATCAAAAGAAGATGGAAGTAATTCACATAGTTACTGCATCCAAAAGAAATGGTCAACATTCAACCATTTCAAGAGGTAGCATATGATTAAGAGCCAATGGTACTGAAGGAAGAAGTCCAAGGTGCACTGAAGGAATTGGCAAAAACAAGGCTTCAGGAATTGATGGAAAACACATTGAAATATTTCAACAAACTTATACAGCATGGAGGTACTCACTCAGCTATGCCAACAAATCTAGAAGACTGCTATCTGGCCAACTGATTGGAAGAGATTCATATTTGTGCCCATTCTAAAGAGAGGTAACCCAAAGGAGCACAGAAATCAATGGATAATATCATTAATAATCCATGCAAGAAAAATTTTGCTAAAAATAATTCAAAAGCAACTGCAATAGTACATTGTCTGTAAACTGCCAGAGATTCAAGCCAGTTTCCAATGAGGACATGGAATGAAGGATGTCATTGCTGACATAAGATGAATCTTGGCTAAAAGCAGAGAATACCAGAAAGATGTTTACCTGTGCTGTATTGACTGTGCAAAGACTTTTGACTCTGTGGGTCAAGACGAACTATGGATAACATTGCCAAGAACACTTAATTGTGTTCATGAGGAACCTGTACATAGACCAAAAGGCAGTTGTTTGAACAGGACAAGGGGTTGCATTCCTTCAACAGTATTCAATCTGTATGTTGAGCAAATAATTTGAGAAACTAGATTATATGAAGAAGAACATAGTATCAAGATTGGAAGAAGGCTCATTAACAACCTGTGATATGCAGATAACATAACCCTGCTTGCTGAAAGTGAAGAGAACTTGAAATTCTTACTGATGAAGATCAAAGACCACAGCCTTCAATCTGGGTTGCACTTCATTGTAAAGAAAACAAAAAATCCTCACCACTGAATCAATTAATGATATGATTAATGGAAAAAAGATCGAGGTTGTCAAAGACTTCACTTTTCTTGGATCAAATATCAACACTCATGGAAGTAAAAGTCTAGAAATCAAATGACATATTGCATTAGATAAATTTACTACACAAGACCTCTCTAAAGTATTCAAGAACAAAAATGTCAGTTTGAGGATGAAGGAGAGCCTGAACCAAGTCATAGTATTTTCAATAGCCTCATACACATATGACAGTTGGACAATGAATAGGAAGACCATAAAAGAACTGATGCATTTGAGTTATGGTGTTGGAGAAGAATAGTAAAACTTAAGAGTACCACGGACTGCTAGAAGAAGAAACAAATCTGTGCTAGAATATAAGTACAGCCATAATGCTCTTTAGAAGCCAGATAATGAGACTTCATCTCTTATACTTTGGACACATTATCAGGAGGGACCTGTCCCTAGAGAAGGACATCCATCTTGGTAAAGCAGAGGGTCAGCAAAAAAGAGGAAAAACCTCAATCAGATGATTTGGCACGGGGGCAGTAGCAATGGACTCAAGAGTTACGATGATGGTGAGCATGAAACAGGATCAGGCAGTGTTTAGTTCTGTTGTGCTATGAATTGGAACTGATTCAAGGGCACCTAAGAACAACTTTTTGAAATGTTGAATGTCAATCAATTCTTTTTGGTTCAGTGTCTGTGTATTCCATCCATCTTCTTTTGATGTCCTGCATCATTCCATGTTATACCCAGTGAATCCTTCATTATTGCAATACATGGCTTAATTTTTTTCCCCCCATTTCTTTCAATTTGATTAATAGAGTGTGTTCTCACATCTTCTACTTGGCTCTTTTAATTTGTCATTTCTTCTGGTTGCTTTAGCGTCTCTACATTGAAGAAGTGTCAGTGTCTCTTCTGAAATCTATTTTGGCTTTCTTTCTTTTCTGCCATTTTAATTACTTTTTTGCTTTCTTCATGTATGATGTCATCCCACAACTCATCTGGTCTTCAGTCATTAGTGTCCAATGCATTAAATCTATTCTTGAAATGGTCTTTAAATTCTGGTGGGATATATTCAAGGTCATATTTTGGCTCTTGTGGACATGTTTTGATTTTCTTCAGCTTCAACCTGAACTTGCATAAGAGCAATTGAGGAGTCCTGGTGTGGTGTCATATGTTAAGCAGCACTGGCTGCTAACTGCCAAGTTGTGGTTCAAATTCACCAGCTCCTACTTAGAAACCCTATACAGGGTGGCTATGAGTCAGAACCAATGCAATAGCACTTAACAGCAACAACAACAACAAGAGCAATTGATGGTCTGTCCCGTAGTCCATCCTTCCCTTGTTCTGACTGATGAAGATTGAGCTTCTCCATCAGTTCTTTCCACAGATGTAATCTTTTTTTTCTGTGTATTCAAGGTCCATATGCATAGTTGCAGCTTATAATGTTAAAAAAGATATTTGTAATGAATAAGTTGTTGACTGTATGATCTCGTGTCTCTTCTATCACCAAGGCCATATTTCCAGTTACTGATCCTTATTTGTTTCCAACTTTTTATTCCAGTCACCAGTAATTATCAATGCTGTGCCTTACTTTCCCCATTTATAAAGTGAGGATAATATCAATTTCTAACTCATAAGATTGCTTTGAAAATTAAGTGAACTAATATGCTCTTTTATAATAATGCTTGGTACATAGTACCTGCTCAATAAATGGCAGCTGTCACATGGATTCAATGTAGACTTTCAAATGAAGATTTTTCTCAGGGTTTTCATTCTCATATGTGTTGAAAGTTTCTGTAGTAATCTTTGTCCTTGCTTAATTCCAACCTCGGCAATCTGACTTATAACCGACTAGGTTGGTTTCAAACCCCCAGGACTTGCAAAACTAAGGCAATGTGAAGAGATATTAGAGTCTCAAACTTAGATTGTAAATAAGTTTGAAGTTGAAAAATATGGCCAAAGAGGATGTCAAAGTATAACATTTCTAAGGGAGGAGAATACCCAAGTATGATAGGGAAAAACTGAAGAGAAGCAAAATTCTATGAACAATATTTTGCATGAAAAGATGTCTATTTTATAAATTTGAGGAAACTTAGGCACAAAGCTTGCTGCCAGTGTTTGGAGCCTATTTTAAGCCAAGCCTAGGGCTCAGCGTGTTACATAAATTGCCTCTCTTAATAATGGGTTATTAAGGAGCTGGTGTGGTGCTCTGGGTGAATGTTTCAGTCTTCAAAACCATTTGAACTGCAAGGTCGGTAGTTCAAGCTCACCAGCAGCTCCTTGGAAACCCTATACAGGGTCGCTATGGGTCGGAACTGACTCAACAGCATTTAATAACAACTACAATAATGAGTTGAACTGCTAACAGCAATGTCAGGAGTTCAAATCTACCAGGCAATCTTGGGAGAAAGAAGATGCTTTCTGTTCCTGTAAAGATTTATAGCCTTGGGAACCCTATACAGAGTCGCTATGAGATAGAAGTGACTCGACAGAACACAACCACCACCTGCACCACCATGTAGGAGATGATCACTGAGCTAGCTCTCCACAAGCTTACATGCTTCAGCAGAGGGTTTTGTATTGCTATGATGCTAAACAGGTCTCAGCAGAGCTTCCAGACTAACATGGACTGGGAAGAAAGGCCTTATGGTCTACTTGTGAAAATCAACTAATGAAAACTCTGTGGGTCACAATGGTCCGAACCCCAAGCAATCACGGGTGTGATGCGGGAGCAGGCAGCATTTTGTTGGGCTGTGTGTGGGGTCACCATAAATCATGGGTGGGACTTCATTGCATGCTTACTCTGATTTCTCAGAGAGGAAATCAAACAACTGCATGAGTCATAATGCAAACTGGATTTCTGCTGAGTCTTGAAGCTCACCTTTTGTAAACTTGAAAGTGGTCTTTTAAAGCCTGCAGATGAACAACAAACTCAAGGCTGATTTCCAGTTCTAGCTCTGCAACCCCCCAAACTCATCAAGAATAAAACCCTTCAATGACTCTCTGGAGTGGGAGGTGCTCTCTTCCACCCATGAAAATAGAAAACCTCCTTTTGTGGGATTTTACCACTGCAGGCTTCAAGACCCGGGTTCTGTTGTCACTGTGATTGCATGTCAACGTCATGACATGACATCCGGTAGACACTGCTTACCGCCTTCCTGATAGCCAACCTTCTGACACTTGTTAACAGGACCCTTTTGTTACCCAGGTGTTGGCTCCCACGTGGATTTTAAGCATTTGAAAGAATGCACTGAGTGGATCCATCAAACTGAATTTGCTGCTGCTTGTTAGTGACACTATTTTGAAGCTCAAGAATCTGCCAGGTTTCTCCATCCATATGCTATGACCAAATGGAGCTTCTACATCCTGCCTTGTCAGACTGAAAGGAAGGAGTAAGTGATTCATCCACCTACTCGAAAAATTAATAGGTTCAGTGGCTTGTGCTGGTATAAATAATCACCAACACTTACTAACAGATCCCAGTAATAGCAAGTCCATGGAGGTGGAGGTGGTCAGTTCTCTGCATTACAGCTCTCTTCTCTTTGCCTGTTGCTCTTGAGTCAATTGGGGCTCACACTGACCCGATAGGTCACAGTAGAACTGCCCCATAAGGTTTCCAATGCTGCCATCTTTATGTCATTGTTGTTATGTGCCATGGAGTCGGTTCTGACTCACAGTAACCCTGTATAGGGTTTCCGAGGCTGTAAATCTTTACGGGAGCAGAAAGCCTCATCTTTCCCCTGCGGAACAGCTGGTAGTTTTGAACTACTGACCCTGAGGTTCGCAGCCCGATTCGTAACCACTACGCTACCAGAGCTCCTTTCTTTATAGAAGCAGGCTAATACATCTTTCTTCCATGGAGTGACAGATGGGTTTGAATCACCGACTTTTCTGTTAGCTGTTGAGTACTTGACCAGTCAGCCATCAGGACTCCTTTCTCTTCTCCCTCAAAATAAACTGATGGAAGGGTACATCTTTTAAAGTTTTATCCTAATTCAAACGGTGTTGTTGTTGTTGTTAAGTGCCATGAAGACAGTTCCAACTCACAGCATCCCTGCGCAGGGTTTCTGAGAAGGGACTGATGGCTTTGAACTGCTAACCTTGAAATTAGCAGTCAAATGGACCTTGATAATTCTGGTTTTTGTGGGTTAATGTGCTGGACTGCAAAGTCAGTTTGAACCGCCAAGTCAGCAGTTGAAGCTCATCAGCTACTCCTCAGAAACCCCATACAGGATTGCCATGGGTTGTAACTGACTCGATGGCACTTACCAACAAAAACAATTTTGCCACAGCATACAATTCTATTTATATAAATTTCAAACATAGAAAAATGAATAAATACTGTTAAGAGGCAGGAGAGAGGTTTTTGGAGAGATGAGTAGTGGTGGCAATTGGGAAGGGATGTGAGGGGCCTTCAGGGGGTTCATAATGCTGCCTTTCTTGATCTGGATATTGGTCACAAAGACATGGTCATTTACTGATAGTCCTTGTGACTTGAGCACATGTCTCCATCTATATTGTATTTACAGAAATGATTTTGTGTAAAAAGATCCTATTTTGGTTCACACCAAAATTCTATTATCTTTTTTCTACAGCACTGTTGTTACTCAAGTTCACCCTTAGACATTCTTTGGATGGCTGGAGTTCATAAAGGATACAGATAAAGTAATATCAGGCTAGTAATCAGGACCCCAATTACTAAGGATTGCCCTAGATCAGTCTCTCCCCTAGTCCCCTAGGCTTTCCAGAATTGAACAACCACCGCCTCATTCACTTAAAAACATTTGTTTTCTTAATTTTGTTCTGGAAAATGTTCTTACTAAATATGTGAAACCTTGTCACATGAGACGAGACCAGCCATTCCAGCATGAGCTGAGCTCTTTGAATATGTACCTTACATCTTACATAATGCTCCCTCCCCCACCCCCCCAATCACACCTTATTGCCTTGAATTGAATTTATTAAATGATCATTTACGTGAGCAGAGGCATCACTTTCAAAGCCAGGCAGTAAGCAAATGACTAACTGCTTACCCATCTGCTCAAATCCTTCCTTGGCTTCCAGGCGGGTTTACCTCATACATCTATAGTAGTTGTGAATAAACAGAACACAGCTTTCAGAAGAACTGCTCACTACACATTATATCACATGACACTTCATCTTAGTTCAAGGGCAGAAAAAAAAAAACACACCACAAGAAATGCAGCTGCAGAGAAATCCCACTTACTCAGTTACTCTGTTCACCTTTGGGAGCAAGGCTCTCAAATACCAGCATGATATGTTTGCAAATTTTCATCTTGGGCTTTTAATTTTTTTGAGGGTTTTGGTCAAAGATCAAAATAGAGCAAAGGTTTCTTGTTTCCTCAGTGAGGACCAATTTTGTTAAGAAAAGCTTCACTGTTGAATAAACATTTCCTGGATATTCGTTCACTACAAGCTAAACTCTGTGGCTATTTTGTTTTGATTTGGTTTGGTTTTCGTGTCATTCAAAATATTTAGAATTTGTCAAAGTAGACAAAAATGTGGACATATAACTTCAAAACAAAACAGAAAGGAAAAAGTACAGAAATAGATGTATTAGGAGCCTGTGCTGAAAGGAGGAAACATTTAATCTTGAAGAACGGATGGGAGTTTAGAGGTAGAGATGGAGATGGAAGAAGCTCAGTCCAGGTAACTGGAGCAACTTTAGGAAATGCAAAAGTAAGGACTGAATCTGCTTCCACTTTCTGTCTCTTTGCCCAACCATCTTCCAACTTGCAGTGCTCTTTGATCAGCTTTGGGAGTTAATAACAGTTCTGGAAGGGGAGATGAATGCCAGATTTTGAGGAGTTTGGACTGAAGGCTTAAAAAGATGTCTGAAGGAAGCAAGAGCATCTCTATAGACTTTATGCATTCTTAATTGATATGTTATGTTTAACTTATACCTTCATTTTATACTTGGATCTTTGGACATAAAGACTGTTAATACGTCACACAGAAGCCTCATAATAAAAGCATGTTGCTGAATCAAAACCATCCAACAAACAAAGAAAAAGTCAGAACAACAGTTGCGTTGCGTAAGCCATGCCAACCAAGAGCACACACCCAGGTTTGCCTAAGCAAAATGGGAATGTTGATCACTGGCTTCCTCTCCCTTCCTTTCAGTAACTCTCTTTCTTTCCACATTTCCCCCTTTGTTGTATCCATGCCAACAAAAATAACTGAAGGTTTGTTGGGTTTTTTTTTCATGTCAACTTTGAGTTATAACGTACTTAGGGTGAAATTCACCATTTAAAAGTCTACAGTTTTGAGAAATGTTTGCAGTGCTGGCCTTTAGAACGTGAACTTTAGGGTAGTTTCACCCATCACACATGGAAAAAGCAGGTTTTCCTCAAACCTAAGGGGCACAGGTGACTCCAAACCCTCTTATTACGCCTGCGACATACACACAACCATGAGAATAAATGCCGTAAATATTAATTATGAATGTTGTTGTTGTTAAGTGTCGTCGAGTCACTTCCAACCTATAGTGACCCCGTACAGGGTTTCCGAGGAATAACTGGTGAGCTTGGACCGCCAAAGATGCCATTCAAACTGACATTGCTGTCCAGAGCATTAACACACAGCACCACACCAGGACTCCTGAGTTATGAATAGAAATTATATAATCCAAGTGATCAAAGAGCACTACAAATTGGAAGATGTTTGGGGAGAAAGAGAGAAAGTAGAAGCAGGATCAGCAGACAGAAGGCCTCTAGCCTGGGATGGCCTGAATTAGAATAGTGGCAGACAGGAAGAAAAGACGGCAGCATATAAAAAAGGCAGAAGGAACTCAATGGGTAGATGAATGTGGGATAAGATAGAAGCAAAGGCAGAAAATGCCAGGCCGGGACTCTGCAATGACCCCTGTGGACCTTGGGCATTTTTGCCTTAATGGGCCCCCTTCCTCCCTGAAAATAAATAAATAGACACAAATAAAGATAAGATTTTATAACTGCATTGGTATAAAGCTGAAAATATTAGTATTAAACATTAAAATATTTTCTTTGTCCTATTGTGTGTGCCATTGACTCAACTCTTACTCACGGTGGTGGTGGTTATGTGCTGTGGAGTCGGAAATGACTCATAGCAACCCTGTACAGGGTTTCTGAGGCTATAAATCTTAATGGGAGCAGAAAGCCTCATCTTTCTCCCGTGGAACAGCTGGTAGTTTCGAACTGCTGACCTTAAGGTTTGTAGTCCGATTTGTAACCACTATACTACCAGAGCTCCTTCAACTCTAACTCACAGTGACCCTAAGGGACAGAATAGAAGTGCCCCACAGGGTTTCCTGTCAATCTTTGCAGGAGCAGATCGACATGTTGGAATCACCAACCTTGTAGTTAGCAACTCAGCACTTAACTACTGCACAACCAGGGCTCCCTTTCCTTGTCCTGTTGTTGTTATTATATGCTGTGGAGTTGGTTCTGACTCATAGCGACCCTGTACAGGATTTCCAAGGCTGTAAATCTTTACCGGAGCAGACAGCCTCATCTTTCTCCCATGGAGCAGCTGGTAGTTTTGAACTGCTGACCTTAAGATTCACAGCCCGATTCATAACCAGTACACTCCTACACGTTCAATTTGTCCTTAGAAAAAATATCAAAACATAAGTCCTGTCTCCTAGAGAAGTCAGCCCTGCACCAGGCCCTATATGATCTTCCTCTAGGAGTCCTGCTGTGGGCACTGTGAGTTAATGTGCTGGACAGCAAAGATGGTTTGAACTGCAAGGTCAGCGGTTCAAACTCACCAGTCACTTCTTGGAAACCCTATATAGGGTTACAGGGTCACTTGGGTTGGAACCGACTGGACAGCACTTAACAACAACAGCAACGTCTACCGATATCCCCTTTTACCATCCCTTCCGGATCCTGGTGTGGTACTGTAGGATAAGCACTGGACTGTTAACCACAAGGTCAATGGCTCAAACCCATCAGGTGCTCCTTGGAAATCTTATATAGGCCCGCTCCCTAGTGTCTCCCCCACCTCCTCTGATTTACTGCTCTAGGCACTGAGGATTTCCATAACTGTGGATCACTTATAGGCTGGAATCAGAGCAGTTTCGGTCTGGCTTACAATTCTCCCTGCTTGGTGTTTAAATTTGGGCTATGCAGACTTTTCTGAGCCACAGTTTCAATATGTCAAAAGAGTATACACCATAGAGATCTTCCAAGGGTTAAATCCACGTGGTGAGAGAACCAGCTCGCTGACACATGGATAGGTAGTTTCAGTAACCCTAAAAACAATCCACTGTCATTGAGTCAATTCGATTCCCTTCACAGCGAGCCTATAGGACAGGGGGACTTGTAGGGACCACAAGGGCTGTTATCTTCACGGAAGCAGACGGTCACATCTTTCTCCTGTGAAGTAGGTTTAATCACCCACCTTTCTGTCTGCAGGGGAGTGCTTTAGCCACTGTGCCACCAGGACCTTACCACTTCCTCTTGTTGTTAAGTTCTGTCAAGTCAGTTCCAACTCATAGCAACCCTGTGCATGGTTTCTGAGAAGTGGCTGGTGGGTTCGAACCGCCAACATTTTGGTTAGCAGTTCAGCACCACACCAGGACTCCTCACTATAGAAGGCATTTGCCCATCACCTCTCTCAACTTGGTACAAATAGATAAGGTGGTTTGGGATTTTGTTGTAAAGGGAGCTCAAGAAGGAAGGAGGAGCCCAGAGGGTTAAAAGGAAGAACAGAAATCCTTTCACACTTTTGCCTAGGACTGGCCCAGTTATCGTACAATCTCCCACCCACACTGTCTGCACTGTTACCACTCCTAAGTACAAAGTGCCTCCTGGCCCTGCACACACTCTTAAGACGGTTCTCCAAGAGCCGGAAACAGAACAGAGGTCTCATTTCACTCTGTTCCCCTTTCATCCTCTCCCTGAGCCCGCCCCCACTCCAGACACCGGGGCTGACTTGCCCTTCCTCACACTCTCCTGCCCTTTTTGATCACATGGTCTTCTTTGCTTAGAATGTCTTTTTATCAGGTGTAAACTTCTATTCATCCCTCAAGACCCAGCCCCAGTGTTTCCTCCTTTTGCATGTGACTAGGCAGAATTGATCCTTTCCTCTCCTAGGCTCTCACAGCACCTGCATACATCACTGTATTTATTGGGGTGTTTGATGGTCCTTTGTTTACATCTTTCCCCAGCTGGGAGGTGAGTTCCAGAGGGGAGGGGCTGTTGGACACTCACTCACTGGGTTCCTCCACCACCCGGTTCCCACCCCATCCTCTGCCCTATCTCCTGCAATGTTTTCTCCATTGTTTACTTGGTTTGGGGATCTCTCTCCTCACACCTGTTCACTCCATTAATTAAAGAGCCAACACTTAATAAAGTCATACTGCTGCATAAAGTGGCAAGAAACTAGTAAAACTGTTACCAAATTTGGAAAAACCAAGGGGATTAGTTTGATAATTGCAAGTGGATCTCCAGGTACTATTCCTAAGGGAATAAGGGATAAAGGAAGTAAATGGTGTCTATCCTCAAACACCTGGGATCCAGCTATACAATCCATGGGGAAGGGTGGGGGGTAGCATTGTGTGCTATACTGTCAGTTCTGACTCATAGCAGCTATGTATAAGGTTTCTGAGGTTGTATATCTTTATGGGATCAGAAAGCCTCATCTTTCTCCCTCGGAGTAGCTGGTAGATTCAAACAGTTGACCTTATAGTTAGCAGCCCAATGCCTAATCCACCATTCTACCAAGATTCCTTACACAGTCAGTACCTAATGGGTATTACACAGTGAGGGGCTTGACAGCTGTCTCTAACATCAATGACTGCCCCACCCCTCCATGTTTGTACCTTTCTAACCACCTCCCACCCCATTCCCAGAGAGTACTAGGCCTCTTTTCTTCTAGTTTCCTTCAAGGCTCCCTTTCCATTCCCCTCATTTTGATTTGAACCCAACCTTACCCAGATGAAAACCCTGAGAAGTATTTACAATCCCTGGGTGGCACATACCATTACGTATCTGACACTAATTAAACGGTTGGCAGTTCAAAGCCACCAAGAGGTGCCTTGGAAGAGAGCTGTGGTGGTCTGTTCCTGAAAGGTCACCACTTTGAGAATAGTTCTATGGAGCCGTTATATTCTACACACCTGGGTCTGACAAGAGTCAGACTCAACGTCATAGCAACAAATTTTGTTTTGTTTGTTTGTTTGTTTTTAGAGAAGTATTTATCACCAGTCTCTAGAAATGGCTCTGCCAACTGCTTTCTGGAACTGCATTTTTCCTTCATTTGTTGTTGTTGTTGTTGTTGTTAGGTACCACAGAGTCAGTACCGACTCATAGTGACCCTATGCACAACAGAATGAAACACAGCCTGGTGTTGGGCCAACCTCACAATTGGTCCCCTGCTTGATCCCATTGATGCTGTCATATTGCCAATCCATCTCGCTGAGGGACCCCCTACCTTACCAAACATGATATCCTTCTCCAGCGACTGGTCCCTTCTGACAATACACATGAAGCATAAGAGACGAAGTCTGGCCATGCTGGCCTCCAAGGAGCACTCTGGCTGCACTTCTTCCAACCCAGATATATTGGTTCTTTTGGCAGTCCATGGGCCTTTCAGTATGACCACTTCAGTGGTGCACACTGGATACTGTCAGCAGGATCCACTCCAATGCTCCCAGTTGGATTTGGATTGCTCTCTTATCCTCATCTGACTCTTCCATCATTTGGGGCCTATGGCAGAATCTTACTGACATCCCAACACCACAGAAGGCCTTGGGCATACTCATCATTCTCAGTACACCAGGGCGGCCAATGAGCCAAGATGGGCTGGCCAGCCTGGGGCTTTCTGTGCCTCCGCAGAGCCTGTTTCTGAATCAAGGAGACCAGGAGGAACCCAGTCCTTTGAGTCTGATGTGGTCCCAGGGCAGACTGGAGCGGGACAGTGCATACACCACAAACAGCCTGGCTGCAGTCAGTTTTGTTCCTGAGAAACCACTTATCCCAACTCCTCTAGAACCTCTTGTCTCCTTCTCATTCTCACGGCCACCACCATGGTTCAGAGCCCTCAGTTCATGTCTCACCTGGACTCTTGCAAAGAACTCCCTTTTCCTCACTGAAAGCTTTCTGTACAGTGCTTCTGAAAAGACTCCCTAAACTACACTCTATTTAAAAGTGTTAAGAAAAGAAGTTTAAGAACAAATATAATGATGCTAGGTAATATTGTTGTTGTTGAGAGGTATGCCGTCAAGTTTGTTCTGACTCACAGCGACCCTGTATACGGTTTCTGAGGAGCAGCTGGTGAGTTTGAACCACCAACTTTGCAGTTCAAACTGACCCTGTGATCGAGTACTTATCCTGTGGTGCCACGCCGGGAGTCCATTCTAAGTAATGTTGTTGTTACGTGCCTTGGAGTCAGTTCCAACTCACAGCAACACTGTATACGTGGTAACAGAACACGGATTACTAGTAAGGGTCAGTCTTAGAGTCTGGGGGATATCAGTATTGTGTAAGTATTGTCTAGTATACTTTATTATTGTTAGTATTGTGAGGGAGCTTTCTGGAGTGTTACAAATGTTCAACATTATAATCTGCATGGTCATTATAAATGTAAATAGTCATCAAATCTTGCACTTGAGATTTCCATAAATTAAGACCCACTTGAAAAAAACATCAAATTAAAAGTCTACCTTCATTGGAAAACATTTCCAAGTGCTTATGATTGCAGCACTGTAGTGTAAGCACTGGACTAGTAGCCACAAACTCAATGGTTTAAACCCTCTACGGGATCGCTGTGAGTCAGGACAGACTCAACAGCACGTAACAACAACAACAACATTATAATGTGGCAAAGGAGTGCTATGGGTTAGGCTGCTAACTGCAAGGTCGGCAGTTCAAACCCACCAACCACTCTGAGGGAGAAGATAAAACTGTCTACTCTGGTGATGATTTACAGTCATGGAAACCCTGTAAAGGATCACTATGAGTCAGAATTGATGGCAGTGGGTTTTGTTTTGTTTTAAGGTGGCAGGGATTCAAGGGTATAACCACAACCCCTGCTCCCTACACCTCCCTCACACTTGCCTCTAGGTATCTCTCATGTTCATCGTGATGAATAAAACTAGACTATTGACTGACATCTCAGATATAATTCTTTACCACTGCAGGTTCTTCTGAAACCCTCGACTGGTCTCAATTCCACCACTACCCTTTCCTATTACCAATAAGGCTCAAAAATTAGATCAACTCCCGAAGGGATCTTTTTCATCCTTTCAACTACAGGGGCTTGTGCTCAGGATTCCTTGCTGCTTGTCTCGATGCCTCCTTTTTTCGACTTCTTTCTTCCTATCTGAACTTTTCTAGTTGACACAAACTCCTTGAGGCAAGAGACTCACCTTCTACTCAACTCTGCCCCTAACTAATTGACCATGAACGGTTGTTGGCAGAGCTGACTACAGGTCATGACAACCCCATGTGTGTCAGAGTAGAACTACACTCCAAAAGGTTTTCAAAGACTGATTTTTCAGAACTAGATCACCAGACATTTCTTCCAAAGCATCTCTCAGTAGACTTGAATCACTGATCATAACTTAACAGCCCCAAGAGAGTTAATATTTGTGCCACCCACAATTTCTCACCTCTGTCCTATTATTGTTATTAGATGCTATCGGTTGGTTCTGATACATAGCTACCCTATGTACAACAGAACAAAACACTTCCCTGTCTTCGGTCATCCTCACAACTGGTGTTATATTTGAGCCCATTGTTGCTGTAACTGTATTAATCCATCTCACTGGAGGGTCTTCCTCTTTTTCTCTGTCCCTCAACATTACCAAGCATGGTGCCCTTCCCCAGAGACTGATCCCTCCTGACAACATATCTAAAATATGAGAGATGAAGTCTTTCTATCATCACTTGTAAGGAGAATTCTGGCTATATTTCTTCCAAGACTGATTTGTTTGTTCTTCTAGCAATCTACCGTTCTTTCAATATCCTTCAACTACACCATAATTCAAATGCACATGAGGTGATTGAAAATACCATGGTTTGAGTTAGGTACACTTTAGTCCTCAAACTGACATCTTTGTCCTTTAAACATTTTAAATAGATCAATTTGCAGCAGACTTGCCCAATGCAATAAATAATACTGTTTGATTTCTTGACTGCTCCTTCCATGAGCATTGATTATGGATTTAAATAAAGTGAAGTCAATCTTTTCTCTGTTTATCATGATATTATTTATTGGTCCATTTGTGAGGATTTTCATTTTCTTTATATTGAGGTGTAATCTATATAGAAGGCTGTAGTTTTTTATCTTAACAGTATTTCAAGCCTTCTTTGCTTACAGCAAAGTTGGGTCATCTGCATATCGCAGGTTGTTAATGAATCTTTCTCCAATCCTGATGCCACATTCTTCTTCATGTAATCCAGCTTCTTGGATTATTTGTTCAGGATACAGACCGAATAAATATGGTGAAAGGATACAACCCTGGTGCACACATTTATTGATTTTAAACCATTCAGAATCCCCTTGTTGAATCTGAACTGGCTGTTGATCTATGTACAGGTTCCTCAAGAGGACAATAAAGTGTTCTGGATTACCCATTCTTCATAATGTTATCCATAGTTTGTTATGACCCACACAGTTGAAAGCCTTTGCATAGTTGATAAAGCCCAAGTAAACATCCTTTTGGTATTCTCTGCTTTCATCCAAGATGCACTGGACATCAACAATGATGTCCTTCATTCCACATCCTTTTCTGAATCTGCCTTGAATTTTCAGCAGCTCCCTATCAATGTACTGTTGTATCCATTTGGGGGTTAAACTTCACTTGCATGTGATAGTAATGATATTGTTCAATGATTTATACATCCTGTTGGACCACCTTTCTTTGGAATGGGCACAAATATGGATATCTTCCAATTGGTTGGCCAGGTAGCTGTCTTCAAAATTTCTTTAGACAAGTGAGCACCTCTTGTGCTGCGTTGGTTTGTTGAAAGATTTCAATTTGTATTCTGTCAACTCCTTAAGTCTTGATTTTCACCAGGGCCTTCAGTGAAGCTGGGGCTTCTTTCAGTACCATAGATTCTTGTTCCTACGCTGCCTCTTAAATTGGCGGAAGATCAACCAGTGATTTTTGGTACAATGACTCTGGTAATTTCTTGTGTCTACTCTAGATGCTTCCAGGATCATTCAATATTTTGCCCATAGAATCCTTCAGTATTTCAACCTGAGGCATTATTTTTTTTTCTTCAGTTCTTTCAGCTTGAGAAATCCTGAGCATGTTCTTCCCTTTGGGTTTTCTGACTTCGAGTCTTTGCATATTTTATTATAATACTTCAAATTGTTTTCTTCTGCTACCCTTTGAAGTTTTCTGTTCAGATATTTTACTTCCTCATTTCTTCCAGTTGCTTTAACTTTTCTAGGTTCAGGAGTAAGTTTCAGCGTCTCTTCTGACATCCATTTTGTCTTCTTTCTTTCCTGTCTTTTTAATGACCTTTTGCTTTCTTCCTATATGATGTTCTAGATGTCATCTCACAATTCTTCCTGTCTTTAGTCATTAGAGTCTCATGCATGCAATCAGTTCTTCTAAATTTAGGTAGATTATGTTCAGGGTCATACTGTAGTGCTCCTGGACTTGCTCTAATTTTCCTCAGCTTCAGCTTGTATATGAGCAATTGATGGGTCTATCCCAGTCTGCTACCTGGCCTTGTTTACACTAATTATATTGAACTTCTCCATTGTCTCTTCCCATAGATGTAGTCAATTGAGTTCTGTGTGTTCCATCTGATTAGGTCCACGTATATGGTGGTGGTGGTTATGTGCCGTGGAGTCGCTTCCAACTCATAGTGACTCTGCATAGGGTTACTAAGGCTGTAAATCTTTATGGGAGCAGAAAGCCTCATCTTTCTCCCACAGAACTGCTGGTAGTTTTGAACTGCTGACCATGAGGTTAGCAGCCCAACTCGTAACCACTATGCTACCAGAGCACCTAGGTCCATGTGTATAGTCACCTTTTATATTGTTGAAAAAGGTATATTTACATTTAATAAGTCAATCATCTTTCAAAATTCCATCATGTGATTTTCAGCACTGTTTCTATCACCAAGGTCATATTTTTCAACTACCAACTTTCACATTTCAATCACTAGTAAATTATCAGTGCATCTTGATTGCATGTTTGATTCATTTCAGACTGAAATAATTAGTAGAATTCTTCGATTTCATCATATTTGACTTTAGTTGGTGTACACATTTGAACAAGAGTGGTATGAACTGGTCTTCCTTTTAGGCATATGGATATTATCCTACCAAGGACAGCATTGTACTTCAAGACAGATATTGAAATGCCCTTTTTGATGATGAATATTAAGCCATTTCTCTTTGATTTGTAGTTCCTGGTATTAGAAAACATATGATTTATCAGATTCAAAATGGCCAATACCAGTCCATTTCAGCTCCCTAATGCCTAGGATGGAGTCCTGGTGTGGCACTGTGGGTTAATGCACTGGGTTGCAAAGTTGGTTTGAACCGCATAGTTGGCAGCTCAAGCTCACCAGTTGCTTCTCAGAAACCCTATACAGGGTCACTATGAGTCAAAACCAACTCAACAGCACTTAACAACAATGCCTAACATATTGATCTTGTGTATTTCAGTCCATTTTTACAGCTTTCAATCTCCCTCAAGTCATACTTCATACCTTCCATGTTCCGATTATTAATGGTTTTTTGAAGCTGTTTCTTCTCATTTTGAGTTGTGCCCCATCAGTAAATGAAGGTCCTGAAGGCTTTGCTCCACCCTTGTCATTAAGGACAACTCTATCTTAAGGAGCAGCTCTTTCTCAGTCATGTTTTGAGTGTCTTCCAACCTGAGGGGCTTCTCCTATAACACTATATATCAGGTAATGTTCCACTGCTATTCATAAGGTTTTCAGTGGCTAACCATTCAGAAATGGCCTTTCTCTCCTTCCTATTCTGTCTTAATTCTGCATACTCTACTGAAACCTGTTCACCATGGGTGACCCCACTGGTATTTGATATTCTGGTGATATGGTTTCCAATATCACAGTCTGGCAAACGGACAGACTATAAGTTCAATAATACCTATTGAGCTGAAGGAACAGAAAAAGCCAAGGGAAAACCCCTTTTAAAACCTTCCTAGGCTTTCCCACATTGATCGCTGCCAGTTCAGTTGTTGATGAACACACAATGTAAGCAAAAAAGCCTTTCTTAACATCAGACCACAGCCATCTTTGCTGATAAGATCTCCAGTTGGTATGAGGGATTTGAGCTGCAATGGCTTGTCAAGGCATTCAATGTACCAAAAACTATCTCCAGAGAGCTCATTAAAAACAAAACAAAACAAAAAGGTGTGTGTAGGGGGAGGGGGCAGGAAGAATATCTGACTAAATTCTCCCACTGGCATTGGTCCCTCTGGAGAGGTGACTGCTTTATTTCTCACTAAGAGGATTCTTGCCTTCAACATGGAAGATCAGGGTTTAACTCCCAGCCAGAGCACCTCATCTGTCAGTTGTTGGTGTTGTTAAGTGCCATCAAGTCAATTCCAACCCAAAGTGACCCTGTATAGGGTTTCCGAAGAGCAGCTGGTAAGCTTGAACTGCCGACCTTGCAGTTCAAATGGATTTGCAGTCTGGCGCATTAACCCACAGCACCACACCAGGACTCCCATCTGTCAATGGAGGCTTGCATGTTGCTAAAATGCTGAATAGGTTTTAGTGGCACTACACAGACTAGGAAGAAAGTCCTGGCAATCTACTGCCAACAATCAGTCAACCATTCATGGAGATAACCCAGGATCACTTCCTTTTGCCAACCATTCATGGAGCTCACACAGACTGAGTAGCATCTTGCTACTTGTGCATGGGACCTGGGGTGAATCTAAGGCAGCTAACAACAATCATCTCTGTGGCTCACATCTCCTCTTGTTGCTTTTGTCTCAAGAGAGAGAGCTGGCCAGATTTCTGAGCACCACATGGATCATATTCCAGGGACCCATGAGTACCTAATGGATTTGACCTCAATACCCAGAGAGCCAGAATCCTGGTGTAGCACTGTAGGAAAAGCACTAGACCCACAATGTTGGTTTGAACTGCAAGGTCAGCAGTTCAAACTCACCTGCAACTCCTCAGAAATCCTACACATGGTCGCTGTGAGGCTAAACCAACTCTACAGCACTTCAACAACAAGACGAACCCCCGGAGAGCCATCAGCACTGAATTTGAATTCTGTTAGTTATAAAGTGCTTCTGTTATAAAGCATCACAACACAGCATACCTTTATTGGTTTACATATGCATATGGAGTCGTGTGTGGCACTACGGGTTAATGCACTAGACTGCAAGGCTGGTTTGAACTGCAAGGTCAGCAGTTCAAGCTCACCAGCCGCTCCTCAGAAACCTTGTCTAGGAATCTCTATGTGTTAGAACTGACTCCATGACACTTAACAACAACATGTTGCACAAAGTATATAGTAGCACATATAATTGATTATCTAACAGGCCTGGCCTCTGCTGGAGAGAAGAGAGCATTTGATATAGAATTTGCGGTTCTTGCCTCCCACAATGTTCAAAACCAGTTTAGCATGTGTATAAACATTCAGTGAAACATTGTTTATAACAACAAAAATTGAGAACAACCTAAGTATATGACAGAGTGAGACCAATGAAATAAAATGTAACACACGGATTCAATAGTTTGTTGTTGTTAAGTGACATTGAGTTGGTTTTGACTCACAGCAACACTATATAGAGCTTTAAAGGAGTGGCTAGGGGATTTGAACCACCGACCTCATGGTTAGCAGTCCATTGATTATACTACAACACCAGGGCTCTGATTCAATAGGATATGATAGAGCAAATTAGCGTGTTAATCAACATTCGTCATAGTGGTTGTTGGGTGCCCTGGAATCATTTTCAACTCATAACAACCCCATATGACAGAACAGAGTTTCCTTGTAGGGTCTTCTTGGTTGTAATCCTTAAGGAAGCAGATCTCCAGGTCTTTCTCCCACCAAACTGTTTGGTGAGTTCAAACTACCAGACCTTCAGTTAGCAGATGAACACTTGGCCAAACACATAACTACTTGCATCACTAGACACCTTTCAACTTTCATAGATCTCAAAAATATAGTAAATGAAAAAGGTAGAGTGTAGAACAATATATATCACACAATAATATTTACTCAAATACATGCATTAATGAAACTAATACTATATATATTCTACGAGTAAGAGCTCTGGTAGGGTAGTGGTTACGAATCAGGCTGCGAACCACAAAGTCAGCAGTTCGAAACTACCGGCTGTTCCGCGGGAGAAAGATGAGGCTTTCTGTTCCCGTAAAGATTTATAGCCTCGGAAACTCTGTTCAGGGTCGCTATGGGTCGGACCCGACTCGACGGCACTTAACAACAACAACAACATTCTATGAGTACATAGTATAAATATATAATGTTGTTGCTATTCTTCAGAGCAGTTGAGTCGGTTCCAACTCATAGCGACCCCATATGAGGTTTCCGAGGCTGTAAATCTTCGAGGGAACAAAAAGCCTCATCTTTCTCCTGCAAGTAAATAATATAAATAATAATATAATGGGTGGTGGTGGTGTGCTGTGGAGTCAGTTCCAACTCATAGCGACCCTACTAGGGTTTCCAAGGTTGCAAATCTTTACAGGAGCAGAAAGCCTCATCTTTCTCCCGCGGAACAGCTGGTAGTTTCGAACTGCTAACATTGAGGTTAACAGCCTGATTTGTAACCATTAAGCTACCAGAGCACCTTTATATGAGTTTGTTATTCTTGTTGTGAAGTGCCATCAAGTTGCTTCTGACCCACAGCGACCCACTATAGGGTTTCCGAGGAGTGGCTTTTGAGCTTGAAGCACCGACCTTGCGGTTCAAGCTGACTTTGCAGTGCAGCACATTAACCCACAGCGCCACACCAGGCGTACATGTGTATTACTTTAATGGCACAGAAGGCAAAACACTACGTTTTCCCTAAAAGAAGGGATGGGGCTAGACCAACTTTTTTTTTTTTTTTTAAGAACATATTCATGTTGATTTGTGAAATTCAGTTTCAATTTAACAATTTAAGAAATTAAAAAGACACAGATTAAATACATAAAAAGTTAAGTAATAAGAGTTAATCGCCACAACAACTATATCAGAGAAATCACAACGCAAAATGATGCATTGCTACAAGATTAACATTTGCAATGAGAACCCCAACCCCGAGTTCAGAGGAGGGCTAGCTCCCTGGAGTTAGGCCCTTCCTGGAAAGTCTTTCAGAAAGCGATTGTTGGCAAGAAGGCTGGAGTTTTGTGAAGAGTAATCTGGCCCAAGATGCATTATTAAAATTTGCATTATAATTATCTGGGGGGGTCACCCCCACCCAAGGAAAATGAGGGATGCTTTGACCTAACTCTTGGGTCTAATGAACAAGTGATCAGGGACTCCCCAAAGCATCTGGGGTTCAGCAAATTTGACTTATCACTTCCTTCTAATGGAATGCAAACTCCTCAGGGGGACTGGGTTGTGATTTTTTTTTTTCTTTCCTGAAGCCTCAATGCATAGAAGAGTTCATGGTATCACTTAATAGGCACACCATGAACGCTCACTGAATGAATGAGTGATTGAACGAACTAACAGCCAGGAAGAATAAGAAGAATAAATAGGTTTATGAGTTGATTAGCTAACTCTTTAGCTCTGAAGCACATGGATCCTCTTCCCCATTCTTCTCCATCACCACCCCCTCCTCATCTCCTCACCCCAACCCCACCCTAAATACTGCATTCCTAAACCCTGAGTCCCTCCTTCAGGATAGGGGTGGGACCCAGGATACAAAGACCAGGAGAAAACAATTTGGAGGACCAAGCTGGAAAAGGGAAGTCTCCATAGCTGAGTGGAGACAGTGTTGGAGGGGCTGGTATGTGGGTGAGAAGGGACTCACGCCTCAGGTGGAATTGAGATAGAATTGGGAGGAGGTGACCAGGCAGGTGAAAGGACTGGAGCCAGACTTTAGAAATTTGACTAGGGAACTGGTTCATGCAGAGGTTTTCAAAACGTGAAGCTCAGACTCCCAAGATTCCTCAGACAAACCTTCAGGGGTTCCCAAACAATGAGGCTCCCCCTGCCAAAGAAAGAAGATTCAAACTGCCAGAGGGATCTGCTCATCTGTTATCTGTCTTAAATAGTGGGGTTATGAGTAAGATTTCATGTGAGGGAGGATAAACCACTCTGCTAAAACATTTCAGAGTACACTGAGTTCATGATGTCTCTCTCTCTCATGAAATAGACGTTATGTAAAATGTATTCTGGCGGAAACAACACAGAATGAGTGTTTGTATTAGAAAGGGCACATGGAACCAGTTTGATGGAAGATGAATAATTTGGAATGCCTGCTTCAACCCCTTCTTGGGACTGGGATTACCCCTAACCCACTGCTTCTGAGTCAATTCTGACTCATTGCAACTCTATAGAACCGAGTAGAACTGCTCCATAGGGTTTCTGAAGGAGACTGCCTCACCTTTCTCCCATGGAGGTGGGGTCAAACTGTTGACCTTTTTGATCAGCAGTTCAATGTTTAATGCACTGTGCCAACAGAGCGCCTTGGGATTACCCACAAAATGGTTCAAATTAAGAGACTCAAAACCCATGGTAAGGGAAGCGAGTGGTATAGACGGTTGGGTTAAGCTCTTGTTAATAATCACTAGTACTTCTCAGGAATCTTGCATGTGTAATCATATTTAATTCTCATAATAGCTTATGAGGTAGGCTTTAGTATTATCTTTACTAAGGTTCAACACGCCCAACTTCATACCCGAGAGCAGGCACTAGAGCTGAGCTTTGAGTACATGTAGACTGACTTCGAAGTCTCCAATCTTAAAGCCAGTGCAATAGTATCTCCCCAGGACCTGGCAGTGTGTGGTAACTGAAGTGAGTACCTGCAGCTGAAGGCCCTAGACAGTGAAAACTAGACTTCCATTTCTGAAGAGGACCATGTGATACAGTCCTCCAAGGAAAGTTCCAGAAACTCTGCTCTGTTGGGGTTTGCCCCCTGGGTCATTGGTGGACTGGCCAGATCTGGAAGATGCATTCCTTTCTGGATGCTACATCATCAGAAAGCTTCAGCGCTCCTCACCTTGAAGCAGTGGCCAGAAGAATGAAGGGTCTGGCCAACCATAACAGAAAATGAAGACATTCAATCTAAAGAAGAAAATTAAAAGGGAAAGAGTGAGCCACCTGCATTCAAAGGCCATTCATGAGGAAGAGTGACCAAATTGTGCAGCTCTGGGTGGCAGGACGAGGGCCAATGGATAAGCAAAAAGGAAACAAATTTTAAATAAATATTAGAAATAATTCTCTCAAATCTGTCTGAAAACGATATTGACCATGTGGAGGTTGTGAGTTCCCTGTCAAGAGAAGCAATCAAGCAAAGACTGGGAATCAGAAGTTATGATTCCTAAGAGGGAACACATATGTTGGGTAGAAGATTAAATGACTACAAAGATTCGACAATTTTATAATTATGATGTTGCTTTTCCTTTTCAAAATTTCTCGCTGAGTCAAAAACTTCAGAATGACACTAATGGAACATTTCAACTACTGAGAACATTAATGTCTTGTAAATTCCTATATTCCACATGTCTGTGGAGCAGGAGCCCCACCTGTGACAGAGCCCCATACGTCTGAGAGCAGGGGCTACATTTTTCACACTAATGATACAAATCAGAATAAATACCATCTCCATTTGGAAGACAGTCCTTGACAGAAGAGAATTGGCCTGCTTGATTAGGAATATATGTCAGGCACTGATAATAGGGAAATCCTTTTTAGCCAAGTCCCAGAACCTGAACAGTCATAATGAGACCAATTTAATGAGCCTCCTGTTCTACAACAATATTAATTACAAGCCTGTCACTGGAGGCAGCCAACTCAAGATAAAATAGGTAAAATGTACAGGATTTGGATCACATTCAGAATCTTTTTCCCCAGACAGAAATAGGCTTGCAGACACATACATATGTCTATAGCAAGTGAATGGATTTAGTAATGCCTGCTTGAAACTGTTTGGAAGAAATGCTTGTGGACTCGATCTGAACAACAGACATGTTTCTGATCTTTGGTTTATCTCACAAAATGCATCTATCCCAAGTCTGTCTTGTGAACCTGATTAGTCCCAACGTGTTGCTACCCTGGAAAAAGAAGTCAGAGAGCAGCAAAGGCCGTTCTTGTTGAACTGGTAAGCACATGTCCTACCTTTTTTTACTTTTTCCTCAAGACTCACAAATCTCTCCTCATAAAGAAATGGAACTTCTTTAGATAAAATTTAAGCTTGAAACTGTCATTAGCTCAGTTCAATAAAACATCGTCCAGGGTCTATTTACCATTAATCTTTATCCAGCACTCACTATGTGTCCGATACTGTTTTAAATGCTTCACGTATTTCAGTTCTTTGTTTGGTCATCAAAAACTCTTTGTGGTTAGTAGTACTGAGTTCTCCTACACAGGATGCAAAGAGATGCTAAGTGGTTTGCCCAAGGACACACAGCTAGTGAGGTGGAGTCAGGATTCAAACCCAGGATTGATGCTTAACCACTAGACTATACTGTGTACTGTCTCCTTAAGAAGTAATTCATTGATTCAGCCATGTGGTGACTGAGCACATCCGATGTATAATATAGCCAGGCACTGTACTAAGTGCTGCAGCAAAGATGAATAAGATACAATCCCTGTCCAGGGTTGGGCATTTCAACAGGTTGTTAAAAAAAAGCCTTCCCATTTCCTGCAGTCAGCAAACGCTTATGGAAATGGAAGTGTTTACCAGAGACCTGAAAGATGAGGAGGCTTCATATTTCATGGTAAAAATGGTATTAAAAGATCATGAAACTTTCCTGTGAACTTTGTGAAGACCCCATCATAAGAGTAAGAGTTAGACAGTGAGTGAAAGGGGAGTTTAACAGAGGAAACCCACAGTCACAGAAAGAAAAGAAATAATAAAGATCAGAGCAGAAATAAATGAGATAGAAAACAGAAAAACTATAGAAACAATCAACAAGACAAGAAGCTGGTTCTTT
>NW_006408538.1:4839549-4857754 GCF_000296735.1 Chrysochloris asiatica
TGAGATGATATACGATGGAATGAATGTAAAGCTAAATTTCTCCCATGTAAACTACCATAAAATTCACAATAAAACATTAAAAAAATAAAAAGGGAGTTTAAAAAGTCAGAGGACACTCTGGGGGTCGGTCCCAGTGACTGACACACAGGTGCTATGCAAACCTCAAGGAATTACACAAGGACAAATCTTCCTGATTGGAGGAACTGGAGAGCAGGCAAAGTGTGAGTTTCACCCTTAGTAACAGACAGCAGAGAGGCAAGGCCTGGGCATATGACACATATGTTGAGTTTGTTGACTTTTTTTCACATTCACCTAACCCTCTCAATTCAACTCAGACCCAGGAAACTTTGCCACATGAATACAATGTGACAGGGTCAAGGACTAGGCCCAACCCATTAATCACCTGCCAATGAAAAGAGATCCCGATGCACTCTTTTTTCTTTTCTTTCTAGATCCATGCTGTTGAAATTTCACTGGTGCAAAGATCAGAGGTGGCTAAAGGAGGCCTGGGAGAGGATAATCATGGAATTTAGAGGTTCAATCTGTAGGCTTTGGCTACCCAGTCTGACACTGAACATCAGAAGTGGCTGGAAGAAGAGCACTGTCCGCATCAGCTGAAAGTCAGCAGGTCTAAAAACTCACACAAACGCCGGAATGACTTCATGACGCTCTGACTTGCAAATCCAGGAAATATTGCATGCTCACCGACTTCCCCTCCACTCCTCCTCGGGTGGCAGTCTTGTCTGTCTCCCTTGGCTCTACCCATCCCAATCCTGTCTACTTCTGAAGCAATTCTCCAATTTTAGTGTGCATTAGGATCACACATAAGACCTATTAAACAGAGATTTCCAGTCTCAGACTTTCTGTCTGGACAGAGGTGGATCATTTGCATATCTAATAAGGTAGTACTGAGGCTGCTGGTCATTCACTTTGAGAACCATTGCTCTAGGGCACAAGGTAAATCCTGCCTCTCATCACTTTCCTCTGTGCCCAGCCCCTCTGACTTCTCTTCCCAGTCTAAGTGCACAATTAAGAGAACAGGTTGGTATATACCACATAGAGAAATCCAACTATCTACAGAGGTGCTAGACAGGTAATGAGATATGAAGAAATTGAATGGGCTAAGATACCTTTGAATGGGTTCTGTGAGAGTTGGGTACTCTGGTGAAACTGGAAAATACAGGCTCCAATACAAGCAAGTCCTGGTGAAGCACTGAAGGCTAATGCACAAGATTGGTTTAAACTGCAAAGTCGATGGTTCGAGCTCACCAGCCGCTCCTCAGAAAGGTTATACAGGGTTGCTATCAGTTGGAACCAACTTGGTGGTACTTAACAACAACAATAATACAAGGGGGCACTTCAGCACAACTGAGTTTGCTGGGACCATTGCATGCTCTGTTTTGCTTAGCCTTCTGACTTTCAGGAGAAGGCAAAAATCCTGATTTTTATATAAAGTATCCCCAATTTTCATTGTTGGTTCAACATTGTTTAAAACACACTGGGGGATCTTTGGGCATCAGAGGCATTAAGAAGTGCTTCCAGGAGAGCCAAAGAGGTCACAAATCACGTGACGGCGGCTTGTAGAGGAACGTGCCTCTGAGGTTACCCCCAAAGTGACAGCAGCGAGAACCCCATCCCCGGGAGCAAAAACCTCAGTGTGGAGATTGAACCTGTGGGAGGAAGGGGTTCATCATGGCGGTTGACCTAAAGAGATTCCTGTATAAAAAATGAGCAAGTGTTGAAGGACTCCATGCTATTGTCGTGTCTGATAGAGATGGGGTACCTGTTATTAAAGTGGCCAATGATATTACTCCAGAGCATGCTTTGAGACGTGGCTTCCTGTCTACTTTTGCCCTTGCAACAGACCAAGGCAGCAAACTTGGACTCTCAAGAAACAAAAGTTATTATCTGTTACTATAACACTTACCAGGTGGTTCAATTTAATCAGTTACCTTTGGTGGTTAAGTTTCCTAGCCAGCAGCAACGCCAATATAGGACTAATTATTAGCCTAGAAAAGGAACTTGCTCCATTATTTGAAGAATTGAGACAAGTTGTGGAAGTTTCTTGATCTGAAGTTCCTTAACCGAGAGGTGTCCATGTGGACCTTCATTACATCAGAAAAAATTCAATTCAGCAATCTCTAGACTGTAATAATACTTGTATCTGTGTACTCAAGAACAGGCCCTCTTTTCTACCGTATACTAAAGAAAGATATAATATCTGGACAGATTGATTGTTATATTATTTCCTTGTTTAGAGTCTTTTCTTATTTAGTGAGATGTGAGACTACCACAAAAAGTTTCCGTCCATCACAGCTCCCATGGAGTTTAGTTCCATCACCAAGTATAGATGAGATTCTCTTCAGTGGATTAGAATCAAAATGGTGCAATGATCCACTGGGACCATCAAGTGATCCCTATTGTAAAATATGCTCAGGCCTGCAGAATTAAGCAGACCCTTTTTATTGTGAATAATAATGAGGACATATTTTTCTTCATATTATGTTTTATCTACTTGCACTGAATGTGAGGAAAATAATATGGCTTAGCAAAAGTAATAAAATCAGTACAATCACTAACTTGGCTCCGTATATATTATTGTAGCGTAGTGGTTACGAATTGGGCTGCGGAATCACAAGGTCAGCAGTTCTGTGGAAGAAAGATGAGGCTTTCTGCTCCCATAAAGATTTACAGCCTTGGAAACCCTGTACAGGGTCGCCATGAGTCGGAACCAACTCCACGGCACATAACAACAATAACAACATGATTATTGCTAATTGATTTGATCCTTCTGAGAGGTGCTGCTCTTTACCTAAAATTCAGATTATAACTAAGGACTTCCCCCAACTCTGCTATCTATAACCAATCAGTGTTACAATGCTTGTGTGTTCTTTATAAAATTTAGATGTGATTCATTATTAAGCTGTTTCCTATATTGGTATGTATGTAAACATGATAGATAATATAGCCTTTTGTCATACATGAGTACAAATAAAATATTATTTTTAAAAGTAAAAAAAAAAAAAAAACCACAATGGAGTTGGGTCAGTATCTGTTAAGCCTCTTATAGCTCTTAATATTTAATGCTTTGGGGTTATATAAAAATAATCTGATGGTATGTTCTGGGAGAGGAAAATTAAGAACACATTAGGTGGACAATTTATCTCTGCTGTATTATTTACAAAACTCCAGTCAAATCTTGAGAGAAACAACAAACAAGCCTAGATTAGTGGACATCCTACAGGATGAAGAAAATATGAGAACTTTTTGTATTACCTTTGCAACTTTCCTGTAAATCTAAAGTAGATGCATATTTACGTATCAATGGTTATGAAGGGGGTGAGGGACAGGGTAATGTTTCATTCTGTGATATGTAAGGTCCCCATGAGTCAGACCTAACTCAATGGTAATTAACAACAACAAAATTATTCCACAATAAAAAGTTAATTTTTAAAGTATAACTGAATCTTTAGTTAAAAAAAAAAACAAACATACATTTTTTTTTCCCATTAAAAAAAAAAAAAAAAATTGGAGTCTATGGCCAAAATCTGACCATGTACTTCCATAGAAAACAACCTCTTATATATCACTGAATCATGATTCCATCTGTGATCTTTGGGAACTTTTTGGTGGTAGACAGGAGCCCCAGAAACTTCAAAGCCACTGCCCAAGACATACAACCAAGACAAGTTCAGCCTCTGTGCCTCTGATTCCCTGCTCCCATCTTTTAGCACCACACCTGCCTTCCTCCCTTCTTCTAGTTACTTTAGGTTCAAAAACACCTTGCTTCTTCAGCTAGCTTATCAGGCAATCCAAAGGCAGCCTCCAAACTCACTAATATTTATAACTCAGCACAGCATCTTTCAAATAAAAGAAATCTACTAAATAGTATCACAAGGTCGGTGGTTCAAACTCACCAGCCACTCTTCGGAAACTTTATACAGTGTCACTGTGAGTAGGAACTGACTTGATAGCACTTAACAACTAAACAGTATTGTTTTTATTATTGCTCTGAAGACTAGTGGGTTTAATTCTTTGGTACTTTGTCAGTAGCATTTGGCAAATGGTTATTAAATACAAAAACACTTAACTTGCCCAGGTTTAGGTTCCTCAACTATAAAATGGAAGAGTTAGATTAGATCCTGCCTCCTTGAAGTATGGTCCACAGACCAGCAGCATCAACTAGAAGCCTGTTAGAAATGCAGAATCTCAGGCTCCAGCCCAGACCTACTGAATCAAAATCTGCATTTTTAACAAGATACTCTGGGGGGATTTAAATGCTCATTTTTCTTTGAGAACAAGAGTTAGTTCTCAAACTTCAGTGTGTATCAGCATCAATTGGGATGTTCAAAAATGTAGATTATAAGCCCCAGATGTACTGAAGAGGATTTTCTGGAAGTGAAGACTAGGACTCAGCATTTTTAAGGAGCTCCCCAGGGCCTCACTTTTGAGAAGTGCTGCAAGGTTCCCTTGTTCCAATGAACATTCTGTTTTCCCCTGAACTTACAGCCTGCTCTCCAGCCTCAGGCTGCTGGTCTTTTCAGATCAGAAGACACAGCCTGGTATTTTAGGAAGCCCACAATCTGGAGGGAGACCAGCACCCTCACTTAGTGTTTGCCAATTTCCCTGGTGTAAATATCCCTACCACAGCTGATTTCAAGTACTCAATGTGACGTCTCTGGTACGGAACTGGGAAAAGACATGCAGAACTAGCTATTGAGTAGATGAATTGGTTGTCACCTTTGTTTTACCCTCTGTGTTGTATTTTGCAAGGAGCCAGCCCTAGTGTATGGTAGTCCTACATTCAACCCTCCATTAAGGGCTGTGAAGACTAGACAATAGGGCAAATATATTAGAATGGCTAAGAATGAAGACTTTGAGAGGTCTGGTTTCAAATCTAGACCTGTCTCATATAACTGAATCTTTAGTAAAAAAATAATAAATAATAATAAAAATAATAATAATAAAAACATACATTTACAATATATTGTGTATGTACATATGTAACATTTTTTAGTATTTGGAAAATACTAAAATCCCAAACACACAAGCACACACACACGAGGGTAAGTAAAAAACTATTGCTACTAGTGTTCCAATTCATACATGCATGAGTCCAAACAAAGGTATTTTAACACATCTCTGTGATCAGTGGCTGAGGACAGAAAAGTTCTCTTATCTTGGTCTCATTAGAGTGCCTTTTCAAAAAGGTCCAAGGGAAGCAATGGCTTTGGAGGGGATCTGCTGAGCCAATAAAATTTAAGGCAGAGAGGTTATCTCAGAAAGTGATGGCAAATGTTTCTGGGGGTTCCAAAAGGGTAATCTTGATTGATTTTCTCAAGTGACACAGGACAATCACAGAGGCTTATTATGAAAAAGTTTTAAGAACACTGAATACGGCATTGGTGAGGAGGCCAGAAAAATTGTGCCAATGAATTTTTTTTTTTCATCACAATGCAAGTGCTCCTTCTTCAAAGGTTGTTGTTGTTGTTGTTGGTTCCGACTCATAGCAACCCTGTATAGGGTTTCCAAGGAGCAGTTTGTGAGCTTAAACTGCCGACCTTGCAGCTCAAACCGACTTTGCAGTCTAGTGTATTAGCCCACAGCACCACACCAGGACTCCTTGTCTATGAAAATTTCATTGGGAAACCTTGCCTCATCCACCCTATAGCCCTGATTTGACCCCTTCAGACTTCTTTTTGTTTCCCAAAACATCAGAGACAATTTCAAAGGATCACAATTTGAGTCCCTCAAGGATGTCAAAGCTGACATTTTGATGAGTATGACAAAATTAGCATAGTGTAAATCAAAGTGTGGGATTCTTCAGAAACACCACCTTTAAGCTTGCATAGATTTAGATGGAGGCTATGTTGAGAAACAATAGCTTCACATTTTGATATTTTTGTTTAATAAAGGGTTCTAGAATTTTATAACAATGTTTTTGACTTATTCTCATATGTATAAATTCTTCAGCATTTGTTATTTTTATTTTTGGAAAACTACTAAAATGCTAAAAAAAATTGTATAAGTATATACTAAAATTTATATATATATATATAAATTTTACATATGTTATTATTATTTGTTGTGGTTAAGTGCCATAAAGTTGGTTCTGACTAGCAACCTTGGAATCCTATATATTATTGTATTATATATAAATGACATACTACATTTATATATACATATGTATATAATGTTGTCATTGTGAAGTGTCGTCGAGTCGGTTCCAACCCACAGCAACCCTGTATAGGGTTTCCAAGGAGCAGCTGGTGAGCTTGAACCACTGACCTTGCAGTTCAAACAGCTTTGCAGTCTGGCGCATTAACCCACAGCACCACATCAGGACTCCATTTTGTTATTGTTATGTGCCGTGGAGTCGGTTCTGACTCACAGTGACCCTGTACAGGGTTTCCGAGGCTGTAAATCTTTACAGGAGCAGAAAGCCACATCTTTCTACTGCAGAACAGCTGGCAGTTTCGAACTTCTGACTGTGATAGCGTAGTGGTTACAAATTGGGTTGCTAATCTCACGGTCAGCAGGACTCCAAATATATATGTAATATATACATATACATTGATATATAAATATATAAATTTTTAACACATGGTATTTTTCCAAATACTAAAGTAAATTTTATATGTACACACACACAAATATTATGTAATATACATACACAAACTGAAGCCTAATCCTAATATAAAAATTGAGTGATAAGTACACGGGTATTCATTTTATTATTCGTTTCAAATTGTACATATATATTTATGACATATATGTCATAATCTTTTAGATGTATTAGTTATTTCACAATAAAATAGCCTAAATGAAGTGAATCACCAAAATGTGTCATCTCATTAGCTTCTCAGCTCATCCTTGTTACCATCTTGAAACATAAGGTCATGACCCACTGGGAATGCAGCTGAGAACTTGGCTCTGCTGGGATGTCAGCTAGATGCTTGACGAAGCTCAGGACATCTAATTCTCTTTCCAGCACATGGGTCAAAGTGTGAAGACAGTGTGAGGGATCACACCCAACTAAGGAGGAAACTTGTTAAGGTCACATGGGAGTCAGAAATGATAGGCCACCACCTCCAGTGAGAGACAATGGCACCACTGTGAACCATTAGAGTGGCTTGGAGATGGGGTGGAGGGGAAATACAGCATGACTCAGCAAACACACAGGCCGCTTGTTATGGTTTGAAGTACGTCCCTAAAAAATATATGCTGTAATTCCTAATCCTATTTGGGAATGGACTGCTTTATATTAACGAGGCAGGATTAGTGTAGGGTATATATTGAGACAATTTCTTTCAAGCTATAAAAAGAGATTAAACAAGTGAGCAGAGAGAGAGATGGGGTGAGAGAGATGCCAACACACATGGAGCTCTATCTCCTAGGAACCAGGAAACAAAATCTCAGAAGAGACAAGTGCTTCCTCCAGAGCTGGTGCTGTGAATTCACACTTCTAGGCTCTTACGCTGTGTGAGAATAGATTTCTGCTTGTTAAAGCCATCCACTTGTGGTATTTCTATTATACCAGCAGCAGTAGAGAACTAAAACACCAGTCTTTCTTCTTCCCTTTGAACACTTCAGCTTCCCAACAACTGATAGAAGGTCTTACTGTGTGGGTTAATGTGTCAGACTGCAACGTCATTTGAACTGCAAGTTCAGTGGTTCAAGCTCACCAGCAGCTCCTTGGAAACTCTATACAGGGTCGCTATGGGTCAAAATGGACTTGATGGCACTTAACAACAACGAATTCCATACCGGATTCACTTAATGCCCCAGCCTTCTTTCCCTTTCTTGCAAGCTATTGTATGTTGACAGCAGGAGCCGTGGTTGTTCATTGGTTGGAGCACAGGGATGCAATCGGAAAGCTGGGTGGAACAAACCCACCAGTCAGTCACTCGTCAGGAGAAAGATGAGGTTGTCTGTGTCATAAAGAGTTACTGTTTCACAGGTGTGGTGCTGTGGGCTAATGCGTCAGACTGCAAAGCTGTTTGAACTGCAAGGTCAGTGGTTCAAGCTCATCAGCTGCTCCTTGGGAACCCTATACAGGGTCGCTATGGGTTGGAACCGACTCGATGGCATTTAACAACAACACACCCTATATAGTCTCAGAAACCCTATGTGAGTCTGAATCAATTCAATGGCAGTGGGTTTGGTTTGGGGGGTTATGCTGAGAGCAGACCCCTGGTGGCACAGTGAGTTGAGCATTGGACTCCTAACCAAAAAGTGAGCAATTCAAACCCACCAGCCACTCCATGGGAGAAAGATGAGGCAGCCTTCTTCAGTAAAGACTGAGACTGTCAGAAACACCATGAAGTAGTTCTACTCCATCCCGCGGAGTAGTATGAGTCTGAATTGAGACAACGGCGGAGGGTTACATTGAGAGAAGGTAGGCCACTAAGCAGGCACTTGGGCCTCAATTCTTTCCTAAACCAGCGGGATGAGTCAGGTGACGTCTAAAGCCTCTGTTAGCTTTAATATTTGATGCATCCTGATGTTTTGAGGCCTACCAGCGTCAGAAACAGCATCATCAAATCACATCATCCCGATTTCGTTTGTTTGGTTTCCGTTTTGCTTCCTGTAGGATTCTTTTTTATGTAGAAAAAGTGGGGAATTCGTTCATTGCACTTAGTCGAGTATATAGTTACACTGGGTAATGCTTAAATTATGCTCACTGTGTGTCTGTCAAATCTTTATAGTATATAATAATTACAATATATACATTTATAAAGCTGAGGAAAATACTGTTAGCATTATCATCACCCCCAATTTGCAGACAGGTAAGCAGAGACACAGTGCAAGTGTTTTGTCCACATAAAGTCAACTTGTAAATTGCAAAGCTAGGATTCTGAGTCCAGTCCGTTTGGTACCGGAGTCCATGCCTTAACCACTCTGCTATGCCAGCTTTTAGACACTTGGGAAGTGCCATTCAGTTGGTTCCGACTCACAGCGACCCTGTATAGGGTTTCCAAGAAGCAGCTGGTGCGTTTGAACTGCTGACCTTGTGGTGCGCAGTCCAGTGCTGATCCTCCAGCGCCACACCAGGATTAAATTATCAAAATGTACACCTTAGAGAGTGATTTTCCGATCAAAACACAGAGCTTTCTACCTCATTTTATCAAGCTTAGAAAATATTTAGAAGCTTGAAGTTTCAAGTCTCTATTCAGAATCATTTTTGCCCCAGATTCTAGAACTGACTCTCTAACTTTACCTGAAAAAAAAAAAAAAAAATGTATTAAAAGGTTCTGCTTTAAAATTTCCTTACCAGTCACTTCTAAACCGATGGCCAATGTAACGGTTTTAAAAGACAAGGCAGATCAACGTTATAGAAAGCACATTTAATAAAACAGGAAACTAGGGCTCTAGTCGTCCTTCTGACCCAACTAAGCTATGCACCTTGAGCAGATGACCCCTGAACCTTAGGTTTCTCACTTGTAAGATGGAGAAGGTAAGGCAGGTGACTTCTGAGTCCTTTTGTCATCTCTAAAAGAGGCTGTGTGTCTGTTATTCCCCCAACTGTGTGGTTGTTGGCAATAATGAAATATAAAGCAAATGATGAAGCAAGTTTCAACGGTGCTCTGAAGGCAAACATTAGACAAGTAAATTCAGATCCCAGGAAAGTGAGGAAGTTCTGGCATAGCCTTCTTATGCCAGAAAACAACTAATCAGTGGAGAAGTACCAGTGAAATAAAAGACCCCTTTCATTTCCAGACTTGGGTCATCACAGATTCATCCTTCAAACTATTATTACCAAAGTTCATCCCAAGACCAGAAAACAAGGAGGAGAGGGAATTCACCACCTCCACCATCCTCCTTTTTCATACTCATTATTTCATGACTGAAACAAAACTCAACACAAAATGTCTGGGACTTCAAAATTTATGAATCATAATGTATCATCGCTTTGTCCCAAACATGACAAATAGATTGCAAATTCCTTCACTATATCACAGTATCTGTTGAAAATCAAGTGCTTCATAAAACACTTGTCAGTTAGTAACAAACGTGTTGATGCAAAGCTCTAATTGCTAGCAATGAAGAATCAGGTTCATTGATAGGCAAGATTTAACCTCAGTGTGCTTCTTCAGAGGAAGTTAACTTCCTACTTCATCCATCATCAGACAAGCAAGACGATGAGACCTCCTCAACAGGTACCACAGACACTAATACTGAACCAGAACGCCCAATGCCAAGACTGCTCTCCCACGGATTTCACTGAAGAACCACTTAGAGGAATCTAGCTCACAGACACCAACACTTAAAGTCACTGATGCTTGGAAACACAGTCTAGGGCTTGATCAGGATTTGGTGCATTATTCTCCAACCCTCTCATCCATTTGGTTTTGTAACCTCAAAAGTCCAAGGGGTTGGTAACTAAATTAAGTGCCCAGGGGGAAGGAATGGCTAGTGACTTTAGAAAGTCACAGTACAGTGACCAGAGTTACCTTCGCTAAAGGACCCAGTGTTCCTACTTAGAGGGACACTGAATTTCAATGGCATTGCCACCCAACCTCCACAGAGCCTGTCCTGTGCAAAGCAGAGGGCTTGAATCAATTATCTCAGTCAGCTCCTTCACAGTCATGGCATTAGAGTTGAGTGGCTAGAGGGTGTTTTCTATATTTGGTATTGTTGCTAAGCACCCTGGAGTCAGTTCTGATGCATAGTAACCCTATATAGGGTTTCCTGAGACAGATCTTTGTGGGAGCAGAAAGCCTCATCTTTCTCCCACAGAGTGGCTGGTGAGCAGGAACTGCCAACCTTGTGTTCCGCTATTCACTGCTTATCTTACAGAGCCACCACACTCTGGTTTTCTACATGGCTGTTCCTATATGTAGGAAGGAGCTCTGGTAACGTAGTGGTTACAAGTCAGGCTGCTAACCTCAAGGTTAGCAGTTCAAAACTACCAGTCACTCCACAGGACAAAGACAAGGCTTTCTGCTTTGGTAAAGGTATACAACCTCAGAAACCCAATTCAGGGTTGGAATGAATCAGAATCGACTCCACGGCATACCACCACCACCACCATAATTAAGAAGGATGCCTGGTATGGTGCTGTAGGATAAGCACTACACTGCTAACCAAAAGGTCAGTGGTTCAAACCCACCAGACGCTCCTTGGAAACCCTATACAGTATCACAACTGACTCCAAGGCACTTAACAACAACAACATATATAGGAAACTCCCGTATAAAGCAAACTTCCCTATCAGACTTGATGCATGAGTTTTGGTTTGAGAATGAGCTCTAGTGGGTTCTGTGCTAAATTATAGAGAAAGATTACATGTTAGTTTAAAGAAAACCTATCCCTTAACTGGACTCCTGGTATGGTGCTGTAGGATCAGCACCAGACTGTGAACCACAAGGTCAGAAGTTCAAACTCACCACAAGTTCCTCAGAAGCCATATAGAGGGTCACTATGAGTCGGAATTAACTGAACGGCACATAACAACAACAACAACATGCCTTAATTGGAGTCCTGGTGTAGCACTGGAGGTTGAGCACTGGGCTGCGAACCAGAAGGTCAGAAGATCAAATCCACCACATGCTCCTCGGAAACCCTATACAGGGTCACTGTAAGTTAGAACCAACTCAGTGGCACTTACCAACCACAGCAGTATGCCCTAATTATCAGTACCTCTACTTGAAGGTACTGGAGAATGAGGCAGTGTGCAGTGGAGTCGGTTCCGACTCATAGTGACCCTGTACAGGGTTTCCAAGGTTGTAAATCTTTACGGGAGCAGAATGCCTCATCTTTCTCCCACGGAACAGCTGGAAGTTTTGAAAAGCTGACCTTGCGGTTCGCAGCCCAATTCGTACTGAGTAACCCCCAAATCTCTGTTATGATGAAGTGAAAGAAGGGAAGTAAGCTTTGCCCTTGGAAAGTATAAACACCTTCTCACTCCAAGCAACCATCAGCGTTATAAATAAGGCAGGGTTGTTTACTTGAAAATTCTAGCTAGAAATGAGAGCTAAAGGTTTAGAGGGTCTGATCACTGAGTTTCAATTCTGATGCTTACAAACTTCACAAGGTCATTAGTAAGATTTCACCTTAAGTTAAGTTCCCTACCTCCCTTAAGAATAAAACAATTACAGTGATAATTCTACCTGTTCTTTACAGCTTCTCAAAACCCCTTCCCAAACAATATCTCATTGGGATCAGCTATATTCTGTTCGCTTTCACTTGGCAATCTGTTGAAAATGTTCTTTCTTTCAACCAGCTATGGAACCCCTCACAACTTTCTGTTGTCAAGCGTTTCCTGGGCTCCTTGATCCTACCTGACCTCAGGTAAACAAAGGACCCAGAGCAATGGTGTCCAACAGAACCTTCAGCCATGATGGGGATGGTCTATAGCCATGCTCTCCAATATGTCACCTCTGGCCCCATAGAGCTACTGAGCAATTTGGAGTGGGGATAGAGTGACTGAGCCACTAACTTTTTATTTTCATTTCATTTCATTTTAATTCATTTAAATATAAAAAGCTACCAGGGGCTAGTACGGAGATATTGGACTGGGCAGTTCGGGAGCATTCTCACACTACCGCAGAGAGAAGGTAAAACTCTCCCATTGTCATCAATTTCCTTTCATTTCCAAGTGCCATTGATTTCCACACAGGGAAAGATTTCAAAAATCAGACCCCCAGAGAGGACGCACGATTTAATGCAAGGGTTGTGTGCTCTCCCCTCAAATGAAAAAATAGTTCAACACAATGCGCATCAGTAACAACTTTATTCTTCTGTAGGGTTTAGAAGCCCTACCGTCCCTGCTGGGAAGGCCCAATTCTCTCAGGCTTGTGAATGTCTCACCCTGCACCCACACAGCTCCAGGCTTCTAAAGAGCAGCCCTTTGTCTCCTTGGCTTGTGTGTCAAGGAGGCAAAGGATTCTGCTGCATGGCAATTAATCAAATGGCCCACTCTACCTTTGATCCGGGAAAAACTAGTCAAGATAATGTTGAAGAGGAGAAAGTGAGAAGCAGTGATAGACATGGAGGGGGAAGGAGAAACAGCAAGAGAGGGAAAGGAGAAAGCTAAGGTGGAAAGGCAGAAAGAACTGCTGGGGGTGAAGGGCATGGGTACTTCAAAGAGAGTCCAGCCATCATACTCTATTCACTCTATTTAAAGAAGCCACCATTGAGGCCAGTCCACTTTCTGTTGTCATTGGTGGTGGCAGTGTTAGTTGCTGTCAAGTTGATTCAGACTCATAGTGATCCCACGTATGTCAAAGTGCACTGTCTCTGTGGTGTTTTTAAGGCTGTGACCTTTCAGAAACAGATCACCAGGCCAACATTCCGAGGTGCCTCTGGGTGAGTTAGAATTGCCAATCTTTTGGCTAGCAGTCAAGCTCTTACTGGTTTGCTTCACCCAGGGACTCCTTTTCTACCACTAGCTAATTTTAAGCCATCAGCCATCTCACTCAAAATAGATGCCTGAAAAAGTCGATTGAGGATGGCATTGGGCAAGACCTGTTAACTTCTTCCTCCAAGGTCCCCATGTCTAGTTTCACTGATGTCAACAATAACTGGACCTAAGGTGGAATTCAGAAAGACAGTGATAAAAGAAACTGTGGCAAGCCTGCAGGTGTCACGGAGCTCCTGTAGACGCTGAAATGTGCTTTATCCTGACTGAAAACCCAGAAATCTGTGATTAACTGCAGAGAAGGCAGGTCCTAATCATCATTCGTGATTAAATAAAATAGCAAAACCATTCTCAAGGCTTTGCTGGATTTACCTTTAAATGAAGAAGCTCTTTAGACAATGGCTGGGCAGACAGTAACCCTGAAAGAGAGTATTGAAAAAGAAATATTATTTTGCTCAACTGAAGAGCAGTGAAGTATTCAAAACAAGGGTTATATTGGCATTTGTTTTGGCTTCCTTTAAAAGAGAACTACCAGTATGATGTGTGTTCCTCTTGTACATCTTAAAAGCATGATAGGGACACACTGAGCTAATAGATATGCAAAATTATGAATATTCCACACAATAATTAAGCATGTCTTCTTTTCTTGGCCCTTCAAATGACAGCATTTCCAGCACAATCCATTTTAATCCAATTCCTTGGTATTTAAGAAAAATGGAGATTCCTTTAATTGATTCATAGAGAAAGTTTATTTATCCAAAGGAACTGAGAGAAGTTAGGTTTAGAGATAATTACTGGTTTGTTTGTTTGTTTGTTTTTAAATGGGGCTAAGAGTTGGCATTCACAAGGGAAATTATTCAGAGATATTGACTTGGTTACATTCAACTGCAAACATACAGAGACTCAAGTGCACTTACCCTCTTCACAGTTCTGAGCTCGGCTGGACTTGGGGTCAGACTATTAAAGTTACAAATGAGGAACCCAGCTCTCCAGAGTTTTGTAAGACATGTCAAATTCTCCTTCATCAGACAGCGGAGTCTGGTGATAACCGTCACAGACAAATGGGCTTGTTAACCTATCCAAATCCAACCCTGTAGGAACCTCTTTGAAAACCACAGAACATCATTCCATGCTTGATTTTGCACTAAGATCTTTCAATGAGTTGAAACATACAGCACTTAAGAGCAGGTGTTCTCAACTCCCGGCCCAGCTCCACACCTGAGGAGGCCTCAGAGTACGTGCCATTCTCATTAACAAAGCAGCCTCCCTAGCGTGTCTCTTCCTGAAGTCAGCTCATCAGGTTTCAGACAGGAAAATAGGGACAGAAGCGGCCAGTAGCTTGACCACCCCATCTTCCTGGAGAATGCTCACTTGCAGAGGAAAGATGCAAATTAACATTTATAATAAGTGGGTTATCACAACCTTCTGGAAGTTCCAAAGTGTCTTTAAGGATGAATTTTGGCCTTCGCCCTGGAGCTGTCCACACCTGAATTGATCCAAATATCAGTGAGCATCCCCAGCTACACTGCTGGCACTAACAGCAAAATAGAATGTCTCATCTTCATAGCAGGAATGGTAAGAAAGGTTTCCAAGTTCTGAGAGCTCTATGACTTAAGTCTCCTTTCCTGATTTTACAAAGTACACATTTTGGCTCATTGATGTCTTATGCAAGCTGCCAAAATATGATCCTTTCTGAACAGCTGCCCCATCGACTCCGTACAGTTGCTAATCTAAAGTACTAAGAATGAAATGTTGCAAAATCACCAAGACTCATTTTGTCCATTTGACCGGGTTGTCCCATACAACACTGAGAAAGAATACTTCGTGTCAGAGGTCCACCTACAGCTCTCACGGCAGATTTGGGAGGAGGGCAGTGTTGTGCAGGCATGGAGCCCTGGACCCTCCATTCCCAACTCACAGACACGGTAAAGATTTCTCACATTGGCCAGGTTAGCTGTGTATGGGTCTCAAAAAAAACCTTAAATAATAATTAATATTTAAAACCATGTAACTTGTCAAAAGGAATCATAATGCTGTTTCTAGATACTTCTTTTGCACTCCTATTTGTTGTACAACAGAAAAACTAAAGACGATTATTCTGCTAAGTAGGGGAGAAAATGAAGGGAACCACATGAGGGCATGAATCTAGGAAGACACAAAAGTCTTCATTCATGGTTTGATGGGCACAATTTGTTCTAGAAAAAAATAAAAGATCCCGCTTATCAAGTACGTAAGGGTCCTGACTCAGCTACTAACTGAAGAGTAATGCACTGGACCACAAGGTCAATTTGAGCTGCAAGGTCGGCAGTTCAAACCCACCAGCTGCTCCTTTGGCAACCCTATACAGGGTTGCTATGAGTCAGAACTGACTCCATGGCACTTAACAACAACACTAACTGAAAGGTTGGTGGTTCAAATCTATCCAGCATCACTTCGAAAGAAAGACCTGGCAGTGTAAATGCTTAAGATTCCAGTCACCGAATCCCTATGGAGCGCAACTCTATCCAACACACATGAGATCAACATGAGTTGATAGCAACAGATTTTTGTTGATTTTTTTTTTAATCAAGTACTTATTATGTAATATGTGCTGGGCAGTCTCTGCATCATTTACTTCAAATTCACTTCTTGTTATCTTTACAGCATCTCCCTTTACAGTGATGAGAAGTCAAACTTCTGTCCAAAGATGCACAGTTGGTAACTGAAAAGATGAGGACTTACACTTAAGCAATTGAACTTACAAGACTGGCTCTAACCACTCTATGGGGACAGATGCTCATGAAGGCTTATTCTAATCCAGCCAAAATCTCAAGAACAAGGGAAAATCTTTCTGTAGTCGTATTTAATAATTATTCACTGATACATTTTAGGATACTCATCTTCCAGGGGTTTCTTACAGTCACCTCCCTCAGGCAGACTGGCAGGGACCCAGTCAGACCAGATGAAGGCCAACTACCTTTTTGTTTTGTTTTTAATTAGATAATTAATCTGCTAAATCGAGAGACTGTTGTGGTGTTTCTGATTTTCAGTAAGATATTTAGCCAAATCTTTTAGGATATGCTGGTAGACAGGATGGAGCAATATATTGACTGGGTCTATAGCCAACTGTCCTCTCCCAGAGGTAGTGGGTTTACTCATTGGGCTGCTAACCAAAAGGTCAGCAGTTCAAACCCACCAGCTGCTCCGAGGAAGAAAGATGAGACTTTATGTTCCTATAAAGATTTACAGTTTTGGAAACCCCAGGGAACAGTTTTGCTCTGCCCTATGGGGTTGCTATGGAGTCCTAGTGTGATGCTAGGGGTTAATGTGCTGGATGGCAAAGTCGCTTTGCATCACAAGGTAAATTCAAGCTAACAAGCCACTCCTCAGAAACTGTATACAAGGTCACTTGGGTTGGAATTGACTATAACAACAACAACAAAAAATACATGTATGGGGTCGCCAAGAGTCAGCGTTGAGTCAATGTCAACTAATAGTTGTATTCTCATCTGATGGCTGGGGGGAGGGGCCTCATAAACTAAAGGTAAATCAAGTCAATGGCAGTGGATTTGGGATTTTTTGGTTTGGAGTCCTCTCCCAAGGCTGTTGATTAATGGATTGGCTTTTTCATCAGCCATGGCCTGTCCAACTTTCTCAACAACTCAGACAGCCTGAATTCCCACAGGCACGCCTCATTGGCCTCCCACTCAAGTCCAATCCTTCCTGATACCTATCTTTGCCAGTCCCACCCACACAGACCCACAGCCCTCTCCCCTAGGCCATGTTTCCTGTTGTCTCTGGTCCTTAAAAATCAAAAGACAAAAACCATTGCTGTGGTGAGGAGTCTCACTCAAGGAGACCCAATGTATTTCTGAGTTGAACTTCGCTCCATGGGATTTTCAATAGTTGATCTTTTGGAAGGCTTTTCTTCTAAGGTACCTCTGTGTGAGCTCAAACCACCAACCTCGAGCATGGAAACATTTATGCCACCCAGGAATTTCCTCTGGTCTTTGACTCCTGTGATTACCCAGCCTCAAACAATCTTTTTTCTTTAACTCCACATATTTCACATCCCAAAGTAAAGGTCATTTCCATAGGCAGTTTTTCCTACTCACTCCTCACCAAGACTGGACTAGATGTTCTACCCAGATCCCTCTTCATCTGCCACATGGGCACACAATATAACATACTATTCCCATTCTAACACTTCAGACACAAATTGTTGGAAACTAATTTATATTCCTCATGACACTACAAACCCATGGCTATCTTGGTCCTCATTTTATCTCTAACAGCCAGTACCATGACTAAAATCTTGTAGGATTTTAAGAAATATCTGAGGATTTATGATAGAATAAAAGCTTATGTCAGAGCTCAACCAGAAGAAGAAAGAAGAGGGAAAAAAGCATAATCTGATACAATTTGATGAACTTGACCTACACCTATAGATGCAGTAGCTCAAATGAGGGAACAAATCCTTACAGCAAGGATCATTCCCACCTCCTCCATACACAGAGTAGACAGGGATGGGCAACTTGGACATTGGCTACGCAAAATGGGGGGGAGGGGCGCTACAAAGCAAGAGGTGACCAGCTTACAAGCTTTCAAGAGGGAAGCTAGAGTCATAGGGCATGGAGGAAGGTAGACTCTCCACTGAGTAGTATACAATCTGTCTAGGCGGGGCTGATGAAATGAAATGCAGATGGATCTCTTATGATACAATAGTGAATAATTGTTATCTGGACTGCTTGTGAGGGTTGGAATTGTAAAGGTAGATGTTTTTTAGCAAGGAAGGGAGTGATTAACTTTTCAGCCTAAGAGCGGATGTTCCTGGGACCATCAAGGTAGAAAAGCAGAAAGCGG
>NW_006408538.1:4857920-4860667 GCF_000296735.1 Chrysochloris asiatica
CATGGAGGGGATTGTAACCATAGCAATGAAATTATATACTATAGGATAAATGTAAAATTAATGTTCTCCCATGTAAACTATCACAGAATTCACAATAAAACATAAAAAAAAAAAAAAAAAAAAAGCATATGGCCTTGGATTATTGACAGTCAGGATCCAAAAGTGGGGCCAATAATCTGGAACACTGTGGGTCAACCCAACAACATTAATTTCAACTGGGATAAATGTGAAGTAAAACACATGGGTGTTTTAAAAAAAAAAAATCAGCTCAATACTGGGGACATATGATTTGTAGAAGCATGTGTGAAAAGACAGGACTTTTAATGAACTATGAATTGAATGTGATTGGGCTACCCAAAAAGACAAACTAATTTTAGTCTTTAGTGCTCATAGCCAAAAGTCTAGAAGTAGTAAATTCTGAACAGGTCAAACCACATTGAGTACACATTGAGTCAGTTCCAGGTACCATATTTTAATACAAAGATGATGAAGAAGAGAGCAGTTAGAATGAAGAGAGTATTGAAAACCAAGTTATAAAAAGAATAGTCAAAGGATCTCTTGGGCAAAGCCAGGTTTAGCTAACAGCAAATTCCCTTTCAAGAGGAAAGCAGACTATAATTGTTTTGCATCTCTCCTGAAAGAAGGCCCAGTACCAGTGTAGAAGTTGTAGGTGGGAGGAGAGATGACAATATGCAACTAATGGGATTACAGCTGTTAGAAAATGGAAGAGGGTAGGGAACTCAGGATGTTGTGTGCTTCCCCATCACTTGTTGTTATTGCAAAGTACAGTCGAGTTGGTTCTGACTCATAGAGACCCTGTATAAGGTTTCTGAGGCTGTGAATCTTTGAGGGAGCAGAAAGTTTCATCTTTCTTCCATAGAGTGGGTCATGGGCTTGAACCTCCAGCCTCGTGGTTTGCATCCAGTGCTTATCCTCTTGAGCCACTGTGCTCGCCATCACTTTTTTTTATTATTATTATTGTGAATGATGTGATAGTTTACATGGGAGAACATTAGCTTTACATTCATCCTATCTTATTTTGTTTCATAGCAATGATTATAATCCCCTGTATGCATTATCAAACAACCAAAGGATACACCCCGCATGTCTCCATCACTTCTTGTTATTAAGTGCCCTCGAGTCGATTCCAATTCATAGTGGCCCTGTATAAGGTTTCCAAGGAGCAGCTGGTGGCTTTGAGCTACCAATCTTGTGATTAGGCATCCAATGCTTATCCTACAGCGCCACACCAGAACTCCCCATCCCTAGAAGTCTTTTATCATAGAAGTCTCCAACCAAGAGAAGTACAGGTGGCAGGAATATATCGGGGATTTTAAGAGCCAAATACAGGTTTAGACTTGTTGACCAAACAAGACTCTTCTGGATGATTTGGGAAAGAATCTGCTTGACTTCATGTTGCTGCATTTCAATAACATCCTCAAATTCACCTGCCTGGAGGTATGGTAACCACATTGCTCAGTCTCTGATCCTGTTTTATGTCTGTGTTGTTCCATCTCTGCTTGGAGTTTCTGGATGGAGCAAAGGGTTAAAGTATTCAACTGCTAACTGAAAGGTTGGAAATTTAAGCCTACTCAAACGTGCCTCAGAAGATAGACCTGCCACTCTATGTCCGAAAAACCCTATGCAGCAGTTTTACTCTGACACATATGGGGTCACCAAGCATCAGCACTGACTCAATATCAACTAATAGTTATATTCTCATCTTATGGCTGGGAGGGTGGGGGCCTCATAAACTAAAGGTAAGGAGACCTGGTTTCCAGTTCCAAGTCTGCCACTGTGTAACTGCGGACTTATCTTAAACTCATTTTCTTCATCTATAAAACAAGGAAGACTAAATCAGTCACTTCATTCTTGCTACTTTAGAGTTCTAAAGCTTACTGTTTCCTAGAATTGCTCTTCAGATCCTAAATATCAGAATCACCAAGGGAAAGTATTTAGCACATAGATTCCTAGGCCCCACCCATATTATACATCTGTGAGTGAGACCCAAGAGGATGAATTCTGAATAAGGGACATATATTGTTAGAAGGTAAGGAGCTCTGGTAGCGTAGTGGTTACGAATCGGGCTGTGAACCTTAAGGTCAGCAGTTCGAAACTACCAGCTGCTCCGCGGGAGAAAGATGAGGCTTTCTACTCCCGTAAAGATTTACACCCTCGGAAACCCTGTACAGGGTCGCTACGGGTCAGAACTGACTCAACGGCACTTAACAACAACAACAACAATTGTTAGAAGGTACTGGTGACTCAGTAAGAGAATGCTCTCCTTCCTTGTTGCTATGACAGGATTCCTGGTATGGCACTATAGGATAAGTATTTGACTGCTAACCACAAGTTCAGTGGTTCAAACCCAACAGCTGGTCCTCAGAAATCCTACACAGGGTCACTATGAGTTGGAACCAACATGACAACACTTAACAACACTTGCTATGATACTGAACAGGTTCAGTGGAACTTCCAGACTAAGACAGACTAGGAAGGCCTTGTGATCTACTTACAAAAAATCAGACACAATTGAATCACAATATCCAATCCTGTTGTGCAGCTAACAAGAACAGCAATATATTGTTAATATGCACACTGAGTCAGAAAACCAAAAGGGAAGGACATGCTCAGCATTATTCAAGCTGGGGGAACTGAAGAAAAAATTCAAGCCTCGACTTTCATTATTGAAGGATTCTCTGGGGAAATTATTGAATGATGCAGAAAACATCAAAAGAAGATAGAAG
>NW_006408538.1:4862622-4866165 GCF_000296735.1 Chrysochloris asiatica
CCCCAGCGAGATGGATTGGCAAAGTGGCAGCATCGGTGGGCTCAATTGTGGCAAGAATTGTGAGGTTGACCCAGAACCGGTCAGTGTTTCATTTTGTTTTGTGTAGGGTTGTTATGAGTCGGTACGGACTCGATGTCACCTAACAACGGCAATAACAACAATACACACTGAAGATTGAGAAACAGCTCCCAAGAGTTTCTGTTACACTGAAGTCAGAACAACAGATGACCAGAATTCAGGCACAGAAAGTTATAAGTAAGTGCCCACATTCTACAGTAAAATCACAATTGTTCCTAGAGGAATTTCTAGAGTTCTCTTTGAGAACCTGAAAACTTAACAAGCAGGTGACTTCCATGGTATTGTAAGGGAGTGCTGTGTGTACAGTGACACTGTCAAAACAGGGGACACCAAAATACCTGTATATAAAATTTTTGTATACAGTAGGAATTTATTAATTTTTTAACAAAAATATCCATATAGTTCATTTAAAAAAAACATTCTTCATAAGCTCAGTTTACATGTATCAGTATAGATACAAGGCTAAAACACTCTGCTAATATCCTGGTGTGGCACTGTGGGATAAAGCACTGGACCGCAAGGTCGGTTTGAACCACAAGGTCGGAGGTTCAAACTCACCAGCTACTCTTTGGAAACCCTATACCAGGTCACAATGAGTCAGAGCTGACTCAACAGCACTTAACAACAATGCACTTTTGGAACCTTCTAATGCATTCTGGTCAGAGCTGTCATTATTACCCAATTACAGGGATCCTTCGGAATCATGTGGTTTTGAATCAGGCACTACTGTTTTAGTTGCTCCCATGTTTTTATAGTTGATGATTTTGTCAAACTTTCTGACGTCTTAGCTACAATATTGTGGTAACTAATATTTGTGAATCTATACCAATCACTTTTTTAAGAATGAAGTGGTAATCAGAGAAAACTAAAAAAGACATCCTCTCAGTTACTAATAATGCTGTAAATAATAACGTGATTCAATGGAGAAAGATTTTGTAAAATAATTTTGTTGTTAGCATTCATATAATCTAAGAAGTGTTGTATTTAGGCCACCTAAATTATATTTATCATACATACTTAAGATGTGTTATCAGGAGATACCGGACCCTAAAGAAAAACCATCATGCTTGGTGAAGTGAAGGGTCAGTGAAAAAGAGGAAGACCCCCTAATAAGATGGGCTGACACAGTGGCATCAGCAATGGGCTCAAGTGTTACAACAATTGTGAGGAGAGCACAGGACTGGGTAGTATTTTGCTCTGTTGTACGCAGGGTCGCTGTGAGTGGGAACTGACTTGATGGCACCTAACAACAGCAACACATTTTATGATTAAAATGCGGGATGGACTTTGGTCACCAAAGTCACCAAAGACATTACTAGGAATTCTCTACGGTTTAACACAGGAGGCACTCCATATTGGAGGGGATGTAGTGCATGTATGACACCATGAGTGACTGGGTGATTCCAACCCGAGTACCATCACTGGTGAGTGGAGAACTTGAATTGTCTCCAAGATATCTCTAGTAGGTCTGCGGAAGACCCAAACTCTTATCTGGTGAGGAAGAAATCAGCAGTGGAACAGTAGATAGACAAACAGCCTGCAAGTCTAGAGCAAGGACCAGTCCATGAGCTCTCACAGCCCCACACTGACCCTAGGGGGTGGCAGGAGGCAAGGATTGATGAAAAGTTAGGAACTGCCTAAGAATGTGAAACCAATCACAACAGGCCCAGGGAAGCGTTTTTTTCAGATTATGGAGCAAGTATGTGTTATCCAGCAGTTGTTGTTGTTAAGTGCTGTCGAATCAGTTCTGAGCCATAGTGACCCTGTGTAGGGTTTCTGAGGAGCAGCTGGTGAGATTGAACCACCAACCTTGCAGTTCAAACAGCTTTGCAGTGTGGCACATTAACCCACAGCACCACACTAGGATTCCAGCAATAGCCCTGGAAAACATTTTTCTTTTCCTCCTCAATTCCAAGGCTCCAGAAAATTGTTTCCATACACTCAGTGTGAAACCTTTTTGGTTTGAAGACCTAGTGAAATTAGGAGAGTTCTTTATCTTACTTGGTAAGAAGGGATTTGTTCTGAAAAGCCTTTTAGCTCCCCACTCCCCACAGGTAGTAAGACTGTCACTACTATCCAGTCCAGTTCAGTCCAGTTCACTTACTCACGCTTATTTACCATCAGTGTAAGGTGGGGTTTTTGTTTTGCTTTTTAGTTTTTAATCTCTAGTTGAAATACACCTGATGTCACTGACTATGCAAAACTTGATTTTATCCTAATTGGCCAGGCAAGCACTGCTTTCCTAAGTAGTTACTTGCACAGGTCTCAATGTTTGATGTTGAAGCTGAAAACTCCCAGATGCTGATACATTCAATATTTATAGATTTAGTAATTACCCTTCCAATCTCTCTCCCCTCAAATAAATCCATAAATGCTCCTTATAAATGTAAATATTGCCTAATACAAGGGTTTTCCAACTGTCTAGCTATAGCACATTGGAAAGGCTAAGACCATTTACTAATGGGGTTTTATTTATAAGTCGCGGGCACTTTTCAATCATGAAGTCATTACCACAATGGAACTGCCAGCAGCATTTCCTTAAAGAGGCCTTCTACCTTTCAGCTATAAAAGTCACCAAAGTTTCTCTACTAGATCAGCTGCAAAACATACGTACTCTCTGAAGACCCCCTCAATCTAACACAAATATTCCTAAAACTAAGAAAAATAAAGAATAAAGCTTTCCTATGGAGGAAGCTAATTTTATATTCCTATCAGAAAACTATCAAGTAACACTACTGGAAAAATCAAAAGTACCTTACCCAGAAACAGTCGAGTTAAGCAGATGGATTTTGACAGGACCTGCATAATTAAAGTTTCCACTGCAGCTTTAGAAACTCCCGTTCAGAAACCCATTTTGTCAGCCAATGCTAAAGAATTTTTTTTGGGGGGGTGGGGCTGCGGGGAGGATACACTCCGGAACATAAAATCCAAATAGTCCTAGTAGAAGCTGTTTCTCAGCCCCCACACCCTCAAGACACATCCTTTCAAGGAGCAACTCTTTCCCCCAGAAATAGGTCTTGACATTGACATTGTCATGTTAATTGGCCGAATTCAAACACAAGTCTTCTCTTGAACTAGCAATGGGGAGATCTTTGAGTAGACTCTTAAAATGCTTTCCTAAAGGAAACTCGACATGCTAATAAAAAGTCAATCTTGGCCTGTTGTTCTTGTTAAGTACCATTGAGTCAGTTCCCACTCATATCAACCCTGTATAAGATTTCTAAGGAGAGGCTGGTGGCTTTGAATCATTGACCTTCTGGTTAGCAGTCTAGTGCTTATCTTATAGCACCTCACCAGGACTCCCTCAGCATGTTGCTATGATGTTGTTAAGTGCCATCCAATGTGTTCAGCTCACAGCGATCATGTACAGGGTTTCCAAGGAGCAGCTGGTGGTTTTGAAGTTCCCACCTTGGCATGTTAATCCCTAATGATTAAGATTCCAAGATCTAAATTTTTTTTTTTTTT
>NW_006408538.1:4868155-4869595 GCF_000296735.1 Chrysochloris asiatica
GGAGAAAACTACCAGCTGGTAGTTTCAAACTGCTAACCTTGAGGTTACCAGCTCAACTTGTAACCACTATACTACCAGATAAAGAGAAGTTTATATGAAGGAAATGTCTCACAATTATAGAGGTGGGAGTGTCCCAAGTCTGGCTCACCTGAGCCAACACTGGCAGTTGGGCCTGGCAGACAGGCAGACAGGAGTCCCAAGTCCCCGGTGAAAAAGAGAGCAAGCTTTTTCTGTGCATGCATTATATTGGGAGCAGGCCACACCACCAAAGAAACATCCTTTCTGTTGATTAGTTGCTCGTAGTCAATCATTATAGAGATAACTATGCCAGTATGTTAACTATGCCTGGTGTGATGTTGTAGGTTAATGAGCTGGACTGCAAAATCAGTTTGAACTATAAGGTCGGCAGTTCAAGTTCAACAGCTGTTCCTTGGAAACCTATATAGGGTTGCTTTGGGTCAGAACCACACTTAGCAACAGCAAATGCCTGTATTAGCTTGCACCATGAGGATAACCCCATCTCAACTGCCAAACCACTGCGAATCCTGGTCCAATCAAGTTGGTACAAAACCTTAAGTACAAAACATATGGCAAAAGACTACAAATCTGGCACATAGCTTTCCTGATTTTAAACCATTCAGTGTCCATTTATTCTGTTCTAACAACTGCCTCTTGGTTTATGTACAGGTTCCTTATGAGCATAATTATGTGTTTTGGATTACCCATTCTTGGCAATGTTATCCATAGCTTGTCATGACCCACACAGACGAAAGACTTTGCATAATCAATAAAGCACAAATAACCATCATTCTGGTAATGTCTGCTTTTAGCCAAGATCCATCTGATGTCAGCAGTGAAATCCCCCCTTCCACATCCTCTTCTGAATCTGGCTTGAACCTCTCGCAGTTCCTTGTCAATGTACTGCTGCAACCATTCTTTAATTATTTGCTAAGCAAAATCTTACTTACATATGATATTGTCCAATGATTACTGCATTCCGTTGGGTCAACTCCCTTTGGAATGGGCACAGATATGAGTCTTTTCCAATCATTTGGCTAGGTGGCTGTCTTCCAAATTTCTTGGCATAGATGAGTGAGTGCTTCCAGTGTTACATCAGTTTGTTGAAAGATTTCAACTTGTATTCCATCAGTTCCCAGGGGCTTGTTCTTTGCCAATGCCTTCAGTGCACTGTAGACTTCTGCCATCAGTAGTACCACTGGTTCTTGATCATATGCTGCCTATTGAAATGGTTGGACATCAACCATTTATTTTTGGTACAGTGACTCTGTACATTATTTCCAACTGCTTTTGATGCTTTCTGCATCATTCAATATTTTGCCCAAAGAATCCTTCAATAATGCAAGTTGAGGCTTGAAATTTTTCTTCAGTTCTTTCAGCTTGAGAAATGCTGAGTGTATTCTTCCCTTTTTGTTTGCTAAC
>NW_006408538.1:4870060-4874493 GCF_000296735.1 Chrysochloris asiatica
GAGTTTTCCATCATCTCTTTCCACAGATATAGTCAATATGATTTCTGTGTATCCCATCTGGTGAGGTCCATGTTTAGAGCCATTTTTTATTTTGTTTAAAAGGGTATTTAGGAATCCTGGTGTGGTGCTGTAGGATAAGCACTGGACCGCAAGGTTGGTTGGAACCACAAAGTTGCTGGTTCAAACTCACCAGTTAAGTTCCTTGGAAACCCTATACAGGGTTGCTATGAGTCAGAACTAACTCAACAGCACTTATCAGAAACAATAACAACAACAAAAAGGGTATTTGCAATGAATAAGTCATTAGTCTTGCAAAATTCTATCATGTGACCTCCAACATGATTTCTATCACTAAGGCCATATTTTCTAAATATGGATATTTCCTCTTTGTTTCCAACATTTGCATTCCAATCACAAGCAATTATCAATACATATGTCTTACTCTGGAAGCTCAGTTGTAACCTGTCCTCCACGATGACCCTGCCAGTATTTAAAATATCAGTGGCATAACCTTTAACATGCAAGCCACCACTGTACAAACAAACTCACAGATAGATGAGTGGTGGACATGGTGGGAGGTGGTGTGAATAAACTGTAGACCTCATATAATCCAAAGTCTTCTATCAACTAATAGCTTTAATTTCTTCTAAAGCAAATTTCATGCCAGACTCTCATAAGAGCAGAAAATGTGTTTCAAACTGAGGTATGGTTCCCGCTATACGAGAAAACCAACTACAGTTGGGGTGAGTTGGGAACAAATGTGCCCTATCTAAATGACTTCCTAGTTCCAAAAAGACGAAGTCTTGGAAAACCCTCTCTGACAAATTGTTGTTAGTTTCCGAGGAGTCAGTTCGGACTCACGGCAAGCCCATGTGTGCACAATAGAATGGTTCCTTTAGGGTTTTCAGAGCTGTGGCCTTTAGGAATCAGATCACTGGGCCTGCCTTTTAAGGCACCTCTGGAAAGATTAAAAACGCTCAATGTTGCAGCTAGTAGTTGAGCACTTAGCTGGTCTTAACATCTGGTACTCTGGTAGCGTAGTGGTTGTGAATCACACTGCAAACCTCAGGGACAGCAGTTCGAAATTACCAGCTGTTCCGCGGGAGAAAGATAAGGCTTTCTGCTCCTGTAAAGGTTTACAGCCTTGGAAACTCTGTACCGGGTTGCTGTGAGTCAGAACCGACTCCACGGCACATAACAACAACTCCTTTTTATTTGGATGAAATGTACAACTCCCTCAAGTCCACACCCTAAAAGAACTAAATTGTGAGCAATTACTTGAGATGGAATTGGGATTTCTAAGCCTGTAGGCAAAATGCTGCACCGCAACAAACAGCATTTCTGAGTCATTCCCTCCCTAGCACTTGAAACTGCAGAGTCCAGAAAAAAAGTGACTTGTTTCCTGGGTCTTCATTGCTGCAAGTCTTATCCTTTGGACAAGAGGATATTTTTGATAGAACTTTTCTGCCTGGTGAGGAGCAATGCTGACCCAGTGGTTAAGTGCTCAGTTGTTAAACGAAAGGTAAACAGCTGGAACTTCCTAGCTGCTCCACCGAAATCTGCTTGGGTAAAGAGTATACTTGTGTTTGTTTGTTTTTTAATATTTTTCTCTTTCCAAAGAAATATCCAGAGATTTAATAAATGTTCCAGAAGAGTCAGAGGTAAGGTCAAATTAGAAGCATGAATAAACCAGCCAGGCTCTTGTTCAAGTTTCAAGTCATAAACATAGCACTTGCCTTTCTGGGGTAGTTTCTCATAGGAAATGAGGGAGTCCATTTCATGCCCTTCATTTCTCCTGTGCTTCAGCATGGGTAGAGACAAAACTCACTGGCTGAACTCAGAGCTTGCTCTGTACTTGCAAAAGAAAATGCTTCTTTAAAAAAAAAAAGAAAATGTATATACACTGTCATACAAAGGCACCATGCGGAAGCAGCTCTGGCTGGCCTCAGAAACCTTCTAAGGAACATTCTTTGATAGATCCTGGGCAAGAACCAGTCTCAGCATCTTCCCCTTCATGGCTTTATGTCATCATCCCAGAAGCAAAGAGCCAGTGTAAAGGCCCACAGGAAGGCCGGGAAAGCTTAGGTGGGGACGTCTGATCTAGATACAGATGGGAAAGAAGGCATTTTGGCAGTCGGCAGCAGCTCCCAGCGAGTTCTCATTAGAAGAGAAATGTCTGCAGAGGACACTGCAAATAGGAACTAGTACCTAGAAGACAACAAGAGATGCCCGCTTTCTCCTGGGGTCCCCAGCCATTGGCTTGACCACACATTGGCCTTCCTGTGGTCAAGTCCCGTAGTCCCCTCATCAGCGTGTACATCTATTCTGCCTAGACACTGAGCATCCTAACTGGCCCCAGGTTGTCGATGAGATCCAAAGCAGAGAAGCAGCTTCCTTCTCAGTAATCCTGAGAAACATATCAGATACTATCATGGCAAAGGCAGGGTCTCTAGCTCTGATGCTCCAGCCTTGAAAACCTCAGCCTCTGAAAACAACTACCTGGCCAATCCTCTGAGGTTTCCAAGCCCTATGCTGCCCTATGAGGTGACTGTGAGTCCGAATGGACTCAACAGCAGTGCCTGTTGATATTTCTGCTTGATTCAGATCTACTATTATAAGCATGGAGTCCTGGTGTGATGCTGTAGGGTTAGCACTGGACCACAAGTAAGTTTGAACTGCTAGGTCAATGGTTCAAACTCACCAGTCACGCCTTGGAAACCTACAGAGTTGCTATGAGTTAGAACCAACTGGACAGCACTTAAGAATACCAACAACTATATAAGCAGAGTCTTCAAACTGGTTCATGGAAATAGAAGGAACAATGGGGCAGAATAACTGGAAAGAGCCATTCCATTTTAAAAGGAGATTTTAAATACTCTGAACAATGTACTTTGGATGCATTGCAGTTTCTGTAAAACTCCTCCCATTGATTTGATACCCTCCAACTAAGAAAGATGAGGCTTTCTACTCCCGTAAAGATTTACACCCTCGGAAACCCTATACAGGGTCGCTATGGGTCGGAACCGACTCGACGGCACTTAACAACAACAACAACAACTATTTGTTTGGAAGAGTCATTAGAATATTCTCTTGCCGAACTGTAACCAAGGTCCTGATGTTGGCAAATACATAACCTGCCTCTGGGTTTAGAAACCAGCCTGTGCTGGGCCACTACTGTTGTGAAATAGTCTCCTATTTAAGGAGCAAATTTGAAGCAAAATCTGTATGCCTGAGAGTTGTAAAAGCCCAGGAAATTGACCCCTGCCCGAAAATGTTCAATGAGTAGAAAGCAAGATCGAATTAAACAGCATGAAAGTCAGTGCTGGCTTACCTTGGGGAGGTGAGAGTTACTTTGGACATCCCCAGAGGGCAGTCACTTAAGCCTCGTGGGTGGTCGAACACATTGTGGCCCTACCCCCCAGAAGGAAGGAACCGAGAAAGCACTTCACAGTTTGGGAAGGCTATGTTAGTCTTCATGTTTGCCATCAAGTTCATTCAGACCAGAAGTTAATTAAATGTTTGACCAAATAGAGCAGGCTAATTTTTAAGTTGATAATTCTGTATGGTCCACAAATTATGTTATAAATTTTGGCAGAAAGAAGATTCCCCACCCCTGAGATGGAATGCTTCCAAATATTTAGTCACCAAAAACCTTATGAATTGCACTAGAACACTGTCAGCATGAGAATATTGAATATAGAAACATGATGAAAAGCACCAGAATACAGACAGATATAGTGCAAGGAGATGAGCCCCTTGGGATGGAAGACACTCAAAGTGTGACTAGGGAAGAGCTGCCCCCTCAAAGTAGAGTTGACCACGATTATGAGAAAACCTTCATTTGCTGATGGAGCACAATTCAAAATGAAGAGAAACAGCTGTAAACATCCATTAATCATTGGAACATGGAATGTATGAAGTATGAATCTAGGAAAATTGAAAATTGTCAAAAATGAAATGGAATGCATAAACACTGATATCCTAGGCATTAATAAGCTAAAATCAACTGGCATTGACCATTTTGAATCTGACAATCACACAGTTTACTATGCTGGAAACGACAAGTTGAAAAAGAATGGCATCGCATTCATCATCAAAAAGAACATGTAAAGACCTATCCTGAAGTACAACACTGTATGTAATACAATAATATCTGTATGCCTACAAAGAAGACCAGTTAATACTATTATGCAAATTTACACACCAACCACAAAAGCCCGTGATGATGAAATTGAAGAATCCTACCAACTTCTTCAGTTGGAAATTTATCAAACATGCACTGATAATTACTGGTGAGTGGAATGCAAAGGCTGGAAATGAAGATGAAGAATCAATAGTGGGAAAATATAGCAGTGGTGATAGAAATGATGCTGGAGCTCACATGATAGAATTTTGCATGACCAATGACTTATTAGTTGCAAATACCATTTTTT
>NW_006408538.1:4881303-4913545 GCF_000296735.1 Chrysochloris asiatica
CCTGAAGTTAGAAACAAAAGGGAAGAACATGCTCAGCATTTCTCAAGCTGAGGAAAGTGAAGAAAAAAATCAAGCCTCAATGTGCATTATTGAAGTATTCTGTGGGCAAAATATTGAATAATGCAGAAAGCATCAAAAGAAGATGGAAGGAATACACAGAGTCACTGTACCAAAAAGAAATGGTCAATGTTCAACCATTTCAAGAAGTAGCATACAAGCAAGAGCGAATGAACCTGAAGGAAGAGAATCCAAGGTGCATTGAAGGCATTGGCAAAGAACAAAGCACCAGGAATTGATAGAATACAAACTGAAGTCTTTCAACAAACTGATGCGGCACTGGAGGCACTCTTTCATCTATGCCAAGAAATTTGGAAAGCAACTACCTGGCCAACTAACTGGAAAAGATCTGTATTTGTGCCCATTCCAAAGAGAAGAGACCCAACAGAATGCAGAAATCATCTGACAATATTACTGATATCCCATGAGAGTAAAGTTTTATTAGATAATACAAAAATGGCTATAACCAAACATTGACAGAGAACTACCAGAGGTTCAAACTGGAATCAGAAGAGGACGTGGAATGAGGGATATCATTGCTGATGTCATAAGGATTTTGGCAGAAACAGAGAATATCAGAAAGATGTTTCCCTGTGCTTCATTGACTATCCAAAAGCTTGCAATTGTGTGGATCATGACAATCTATGGACAACAATGCAAAGAATGAGTACTCTGGAACACTTAATTGTGCTTATGAGGAACCTGTACATAGAACAAGAGGCAGTTGTTCAAACGGAATGGTTTAAACTTAGGAAAGATGTGCACCAAGGTTGTATTCTTTCACCATACTTATTAAATCTGTTTGCTCAGCAATAATCTGAGAAACTGGGTTATATGAAGAAAAACATGGCATCGGAATTGGAAGAAGACTCATTAACAACCTGTGATATGCAGGTGATACAAACCTTACTTGCTGAAAAGTGACGAGGACTTAAAATACTTACTGATGCAGATCAAAGACCACAGTTTTAGGTATGGGTTGCATCTCAATGTAAAGAAAACAAAAATCCTCACCACTGGACCAACAAACAACATCCATATAAATGGAGAGAAGACTGAAGTTGTCAAAGACTACAACTTGCTCAGATCAACTATAAAAATTCATGGAAGCAGTGGTTTAGAAATCAAGTGACAAATTACGTTAGGCAAATCTGCTGCACAAGACTTCTTTAGAGTGTTCAAGAGCAAAGACGTCAGCTTGAGGACTAAGGTGTGCCTTATCCAAGCCATGGTATTTTCAATCATCTCATATGCATGCAAAAATTGGACAGTGAATAAGGAAGACCATAGAACAATTGTTTCATTTGAGTCATGCTGTTGGAGGAGAATTTTGAAAGTACCATAGACTGCCAAAAGAACAAACAGATTCTGTGTTAGAATAAGTACACCCAGAATGCTCCCTGGAAGCAAGGATGGTCAGACTGCATGTCATACTTTGGACAAATTGTCAGAAGAGACCAGTCCCTGGAGAAAGATATGTTTGGTAGAGTTGATGGTCAGAGAACAAAGGAAGACTGCAGTGAGGAGATGGACTGGCACAGTGGCAGCAGCACTGGGCTCAGGCATAACAATGACTGTGAGGTGGGCACAGGACTGGGCAGTGTTTCATTCTGTTGTGCATAAGGTCTCTGTGAGTTGATACTGACTCAATGACACCTAACACCAACAGCCACTGACTTAGATTCCCGGTGATCCCATGTGTGCACAGTAAAACTGCTCCATGGATTTTGGAAGCAGATGACCAGGTCTGTCTTCTCAGATGCCTGTCTTCTCAGTTAGTAGTCCAGTATGTAACAGATTGTGCTCCCCACCCCAGGGGGACTCCTTGGGAAGACATAGAAGTGTAGCTAACCCAGAAGTGCCTACAATAGTGAGAAGTTGGGTACCAATAACTGATGTAGAAACAGAAATATCAATATAGAGCCCTATCTCAGCACATGGTTTTATGCAATGGAAGAACTCCCCCCAATTTCTAAGAGCTGTTCCAATTTTACAAAGTCATAGCCCGCTCTCTTACCACCGCCATGTTCCTCCACACACACAAGCATTCTATATAAGTGAAATCAGGTAGACGAAGCATAGCTAGAGCACTGCTTCGAAGCCATCAGAGAACACCTAACCCTATCTATTTACACGATGAGAAAATTAGTGTGACTTACCCAAGATGCAGAAAGCTGAGCTATCATGTCGTCTTATCCGGTGGTCTCGTCACTACATTAGCTAACGTGGAAAAGTTCTTCCCCACAGTAATAATAAGCATTTATTACAGTACAACATTTTTCACATGTAAAATGTGAATAAATTATATGACATATAACAAGGATTGTTGTCATTGTTGCTGCTCTTAAGTACTGTTGAGTTGGTTCTGTTCATAGCAACCTTGTATAGAGTTTCCAAAGAGCAGCTGGTAAGCTTGAACCACTGACATTGCAGTTCAAACCGACTATGCAATTCAACACATTAACCCGCAGCACCACACCAGGACTCCATAACACATAGGAAACTAATATGTGAGAGGATTGGGTGGTTTGTGAAAACTATATAACACACAGGTTATTTATGCAAAAAGTATGGTAAGAAACATCATTATAGTCATCCTCCGAACCCCTACATTACAGCACCTGTGTTCTCTAGGCAAGCATTTCTATGATACTTCCTAAGTACCCCCTGGAGTAAGTGCTCCACCCTTCACAACACCCTCACTTCTAGTCCAAGGTTTGTCATCTGAGAAGCTAAGGCCTCAGCCCATTCCTATAAAACCATGGCAATGCCCAGACATAGCACTGAGTCCAATGAGTCTGGAACACTGTGTGTTTATGGGAACAGGGTGTTAGAGATGGAGAATAGTTTAAGTAAGAATACATTGCAAAGGGTCTTGAAAAGCTTACGCAGAGGTGTTGGTGTTAGTTCTGACTCATAGCAACTCTGTAGAGGGTTTCTGAGGAGCGTCTGGTGAGTTTGAACCACCGGCCTTGCATTTTAAATGAGGTGGAGTGTTTATCCTATGGCACCACACCAGGAACCAGAGGTAGCAAGTAGAAAAATATTATGAATCTTTGTAATGGATGGGTCCAGCCTGCTAAAAGAAGACAACTGATCATTATGGCAATTTTATTTTATTTTTCCTTGTTTAAAGTGCTAATCCACTCAAATGGATGCTCCTTGATGGCAGGGACAATGACAATCACATTCCACACCCTATCTTCAGTGGCTATCAGAGTACCTGGCATATGCAAGTCTATACAAGTTCTCCAGAAACATCTGTTGACTGAAGGAATGCATCAACAGTTACAGACTTGCAGTTTCCCTTACGTTTGCTGTAGTTATGAGTGCAACTCTCTTAGTCAGAGGCCAACATTCATATTTTGAGAAAAGGACAGCCCATAAGTCATTTCCTCAGTGCTTTTCCCCCACCAGTTACAGGGATGGCAGGAGGACAGAACAATGGTCTGGAATGAAGTTTCTCTGGAGGACCAAGAACAAATCACTTAACCTCTGTTCTCCTTGTTTTCACTGTATGCAAAATAGAGCTGATAACAATACAAGCCTCCTCCTTCCCTTGGAGGGATATTCTGAGAATTGGGGAGATGCTATCTTGGGAGTGATTAGAGCTCCTAAGAACTGGGCTCTGGATATAGAAGTGTTCTTGTTCCCCAGCTGCTGTTTTCTCAGCCTGAAAGGTAGATAGTATTATGACACCTTGTTGGCACAGAGAGGAAGTTGTTGCTATGTGTTGACATAACAATACAACAAGAAGGAAGGCAGGCACCTCAAAAGAGTAATGGTTCTGATTTCATCCATTGAACGTCTTCTTCCTCACCTCAAACCTCAATCTCTCATGGGTTATAGATGGGGTTTTGTTTTTCCATCCAACTCTTTTCACCTAGGTGCCAGGACATCTGGAAGAAAAACAAGGCAGGTTCAAGACACAAAAACAATTTCTCCTAATTAAATCATAAAACCACAAGAGAAGAGTTGCATTTTTTAAAAGTCACCTACTTTATTCAATTCAACAACCAACTCACTTCTGAGCTTCTTCTTTTTTTTTTTTTTAACCAGGCATAAAGATGAATAAGAACTGTAAGCATGTTATCTGAACACATGTATGACCCAATACCTGTGTGTACTTTGAGCAGAAATGATACAGAAACAAAAAGTCACTCTCCTGAAACATCAACATCATGTTGTTGTTGTTGTTAAGTGCCGTTGAATCGATTTGGACTCAGAGTGACCCTGTATACATTTCCTGTGAGCAGCTGGTGGGTTTGATCTGTCAACCTTGTGGTTCTCAGTCCAGTTCTGATCCTACAGTGCCACACCAGAAGTTCATATAGAAGCTGTATAAATAGAACATGGTTTGTCCTTTTGCTGAGCTCATAGTCTGTGGCAGAAACAGATATTAACTACAAAGCAAAGCAAATTATAAGTGACTTACAAGTAAACTTACCTGAGAGTACAAAGAAGAGAATGTATATAATTCTGGCCCCAAGGATGAGAAAGAGGTATTCAGAATAAGCAGCATCTAGGCTCAGGCTCCTGACAAGTTTTTCAGCAATGGAAACAGTGAATACAAAGCCACAGAAACAGAACCAGTGGGGGCCTGCATGGTCATTGAGGGGACTGGAGCATTTTGTGTTCTGGGGTTAGAGATGGAAGAGATTTTGGAGATAGATTGCAAAAGGTCTTGAATGCCTTGCTAAGAAACTAAGAATTCATATAAGAGGCATCGTAAGTTTTCAGTTGCCCAAAAAGCTTATATTTATGCTTTGGGAAAGGTAACTCCTAGAGCCTGGAAGATGAGTTACATAACTATTGGAATAATCCGGAAGGAAACAGTGAACGCCTGAACTAACCATTAACTGTTACTGAACACAGGTAAGAGAGGGGACAAAGCCAAACCAACCCGGTTGTCTACAGACTAGATGGGGCTGTTGAAGTAAAAGGAGAGGCAAAAAAGTACGTTCAGGACGAGTGTGGTCCAACTGCTGAATACTACATACACTTGCAGCCTAAACAGCCACTCTTTAATGCCAAGACCTGTGGCCTTAAGTGAAAGCATCTTAAGGAGCTTCAGTATGAAAACTTTACTTCTGAAAAGCAGTCGTGGAAAACCATGTGGATCATGGGACTGCCACAGGGCTAGGCAGTGTTTTGTTACCTTGTACCTTTGGTCATCATGAGTCGAGGTTAACTCAACAGCAGCTAACAGCAACAACAATGACACACACACACACAAAAAAAGCATCTGTTACGTAATGTAATATATGCTATACTGTTTGATCAATTCACAAATATATTTATTTTAATAAATTATTATGCTTTATGTCTGCTATTACATATTCTTTGTGTACACTGTGCAAATGTGTAATGCATATTGTTGTTGTTGTTAAGTACCTTCAATTGGTTCCAAATCATAGCAACCCTGTGGAGGGTTTCTGAGGCTTTTTAAATCTTTGCAAGAGCAGAAAGCCTCATCTTTCTCCCATGGAGCAGCTCTTGATCACATATGGTGGATGCTGAAAATAGAGAACATGCCTCCTTTGCTCTTGATCCTATTAGTTCCATATGCATGGCACTGTCAAAGCTTTGTTTCCAAATGGAAACGATCGTAAACTTGTCCTACGTTCAATTCTAGGTAAGTAACATAGACGCTTTTTGAGATTTGTAAATGCCCTGATTTGCAGGAAATGATCCTCGACAGCCTTGTTAATATGATTGACTCTCTTCTTTTAGATCAAGTAGCCATCTCCCATGTGGACTAAAGCCATTTCTCCAAGGCCATGTTCTTCAGATGTTTCTCATTGTCTTTATGTTATGTTTCATTATGAGCTATCATCAGAGAGCAACAACACGTCTTATATGTATTTGTTTCCTCCTAAAACTCCTGGTGTGGCAATGTAGGATCAGCATTGGACTATGAGCCACAAGGTCCGCAGTTCAAACCCACCAGCCGCTTCTCGGAAACCCTGTACAGAGTTGCTATGAGTCAGAACTGGCTGGACAGCACTTAAGAAGAAGAACAACATTTGTCATAAGTGAAAACGAATGAGATTGAACTTGTTACTTCATCTGTACACAACTGTACCACTCAACCTGTTATTGTTGTTCCGACCCATAGCAACCCTGTACAGGGTCTGTAGACACCAAAAATATATAGAACTCAGCACAAAGAGGAATACTTTTTCATTTGGGTCAAAATCAATTTCAAGTTTATAGTCCTGTTTCCTAGGGGGAGGATGATAAGAGAGAACAAGAGGGGGAAAGAGTTCCACATTCATGCGACCTCCGAGTCTGACTTCAAATGAAATGAAGAATTTGGAGAAAGAAACAGGTGAATACAGACAAGCACAAAAGTGCAGATGAATATCCTACTGCTGTTTCCATCAACCAGTGAGCCAGCAAGAAGCTTCGGATTGAACTCAGAGCCCCTCATGACCATGGATACGTCTCCATACCTGGTAGCTAGAGAAGGGGATGCCAGATGCCACAATGTCACCTGAGGCCAACGATCCATAGGGAGGTCACTAATCTATAGAGAGGCCATAACAAAATGTGATCCCAGCAAGCTGATGTCAAAAAGGACTCTTAATCTCTTTTTTCACATGCATAAGTAACTGTACACTGCATGTCAATGAGTTCTCCCTAAGCAGCCCTGCCATTGAAAACCATTTATGTGGTACTGGGTATGTATTTTAATGGCATTAGTCTAAAGGTCAAGCAATGCAAAGAAAAGCAGCCAGGAAGCAGGCCAACCACTCAGGCAGGTAATTGAGTAGAAGCACTCTTGTACTGGGACCAGCAGTCACTGACTGCTCTATCTCTCCACTGCGTGGTGGTGTGGAAATGGCGCTTTTATTTTCTCTTGGGTGTTTACATTAGATGGCAGCCATCAAGATAAGGATGATCCTTCTAGAAATAATATTGCTATTGGCCGTAGGATATCAGCAAAAGTCAGGGTTTCACTCTGGAAAAGAGAGTCGGTGAGAGTCAGGTGTCAGCCCTCTGAGCAAACCTCAAGTATCACGCTGAAGATCAGGACAAACCTGAGAGCAGAGGTGGAGCTTTAAAAAGATGGAAATCCCCAACTTCTACTTCCAAAATGGCTCTTGGCAGACCAGAATCTTGGGAAAGCGCTTTTGTAATTCATTGCAACGTCTGCTTGCTGTAGCTAGCCAGAATATCCATCCTGCACCCATCCACCTATCCATCCATCTTTTTTTGTTTTTTGTTTTTTTTTTCAAAAATTATACAATTAGCTTATAAAATATTGTTAACAATAAATAGTTAGAATTCCCTTGATTGCTCATTATATGCCAGGAACTGGGACTATTGATTTATTTGGGGTTTTATTAAGCACCATTGAGTTGTTTCTGACTCATAGTGACCCTGTATAGGGTTTCCTAGGAGTGGCTAGTGGGCTTGAACTGCCAACCTGATGGTTAGCAGTCTAGTGCTTATTCTATTGTACCATGCCTGGACTCCTATCTGTTTATATACATTAGCTAATTCAATCCTATAACAAACCTATTATTATCCCAAACTAACAGAAGTGAAAACTGAAGCTTAGAAGAGATTAGCTAAGGCTGCCCAACAGAGCTGCAGTCCCACTTTGTGCAAGACTGCTGGGTCCTACAGAGAATACTAGACAGAGAAAGGCACAGCCCTCATGGAACTTACAGTCGAGTCAAGGAGAAAAGTACATGTACGTAAAGAGTAAGCCAAAAGACAAGATCTAAAGGAGGCAAATAAATGCTAGAGGTCCCTATGCCTCTCTGCCTATCCCTCACCACCATCCACCCAAAGAGAAAACTTTCCTCTGTGTGTGCAAAGCTGAGAGTTGGCTTTTCTCTTCAAGTCTGAGTCACCAAAGATTCTTACATTGTTTACCAGAAGCACAAGCTGGGGTCAAAAGATGTCTTTTCAGGAAGGGAAAGAATAGACTCACGAACTTCCATGGAACAGTGAAAACCTGATGAAATTGAGCTCAGAGTTACCCGGAAGAAAACTTAGTCTGAGCCTTAACAATTTGGAATACATTTCTATGATTGATAGCTAAGAGCTTTTGATACCTGGAAGAAGAATTTGTAGGAAAGGTAGAAAAAGCTTGAGAGAAGTTACATGGGCTGTATATACCTTCTCCTGGCAATTAAAAAATTCTTCTTCCAGGTTAAGATTTCAAAGAGGTTTGTAGTTGATGCAACTAGTAGACAAATTCACAATGATTCAGAAGGGATCAAATCAGACTTGTTTCTTTGAGAAATCAGTAAGCTATTGAAGAGCATTCTTTAAGAATGCCAATTCCTAGTTACACAATCTGAGAGGGAAGAAAGACGGCAATCCAAGGGGCCTACGTGTTTCGCTCCTATCACAGATGACTCAGTTGCCGCTGCTTGTATTATCACTCATGATGATCCAATGGGTGTCACAGTAGGACTGTGCTCCATAGGATTTTCAATGGGTGACTTTTCAGAAGCAGATCACCAGGTCTTTCTTCCAAGGCATATCCTGGTGAACTCAAACTACCAACCTTGCAATTAGCTGCCACGAGTGTTAACTGGCTCCACCCAATGGAGTTCTGTAATAGAGACCAAAATAATTCAGAATGCTGCTAGAAAATGATGACAATTAACAAAGTTCATATAAAACTAGCATCTTACAGCCCCAAATTGAAGAGTTCTAAAATGTGTCCTGTGGGGAGCATTGTAGCTCTGTACAATAAGCACTGAGAACCACAAGGTCAGCAGTTCAAGCCCACCAGGTGCTCTGCAGGAGAAAGATGAGCGTTTCTGCTCCTACAAAGATTAAAAACCTTAGAAATCCTATGCAAGGTCGCTATGAGTCAAAACTGACTCAATGGCACTTAACAAAAACAACAACAAAATGTGTCCTGTAGAATAAGCATTGGGGTGCTAACCATAAGATTGGCTGTTCAAATCCACCAGCTACTCTTTGGAAACAGGTTCTCTATGAGTCAGAATCGATGTGACGACACTAACAACAAATGTGCTCCCCAACCTTGAAAATCCTGTGGAGCAGCTTTATCTGCACACATGGGGGTCATCAAGAGTCAGAACTGACTCCACAGCAACTAACAACAACAACAACCACATGGTTGCTGAGAATACTAGAAAGATATTTACTTGTGCTTTATTGACTATGCAAAGGATTTTGACTCTGTAGTTTGTTCCACTTGAGAAATACTGTATGTGTTCTTCCATTTGATTTTCTAACTCCAGGTCTTTGCACATTTCATTGTAATACTTGACTTGATCTTCTTAAGCTGCCCTTTGAAATTTTCTGTTAAGCTCTTTTACTTCCTCATTTCTTCCATTTGCTTTAGCATCTCTACACTGGAGAGCACGTTTTAGAGTCTATTATGAAATCCATTTTGATATTTTCTTTGTTTCCTTTCTTTTTAATGAACTTTTGCTTTCTTCCTCTAAGATGTTCTTGATGTTATCCCATAACGCTTCTGGTCTTTGGACATTACTATCTACTGCATCAAATCTGTTCTTGAGATGGCCTCTAAATTCAGGTGGGATATGCTCAAAGTCACATTTTAGTTCTTGTGGACTCGTTTTAATTTTCTTCAGTTTCAGCCCGAACTTGCATATGTGCAATTGATGGTCTGACTTGTTCTGACTGATGATATTAACTTTTCTACTGTCTCTTCCTACAGATGTAGTCAATTTGATTCTTGTGTATTCCATCTGATGAGGTCCATGTGTATGATTTATGTTATTTCAAAAAGGTATTTGCAATGAATAAGTCATTGGTCTTTCAAAAGTTTATCATGTGATCTAAAGCATCATTTCTATCACCAAGGCCATACTTCCTCTTTATTTTCAACCTTCAATTTCATCATCTCTTGTTTTAGTGATTGGTGTGTGACAATGACATCAACAGATCTTCCTTGTGGGTGTAAGGATATTATCCTATCACAGACAGCATTGTACTTCAGGGCAGAGCTTTACATGTTCTTTCTGATGATGATTATGACACCAATCCCTCCTCAGTTGGCTATTCCTGGCATACACCATACGATTGTCATCTTTAAAATGGCCAATACCAGTCCATTTCAGCTCACTAATGCCTAGGATATCAATCTTTATGTGTTCCCTTTCATTTTTGCCAATTTCCAATTTTCCTAGATTTGTACTTCATACAAAGTTCTGATTATTAATGAATGTTTGCAGCTGTTTCTCCTCATTTTGAGTTGTGCCCCATAAGAAAATGAAGGTCCTGAAAGTTTTACTCCACTTACATCATTGTGGTCAACTTTAAGGAGGCATCTCTTCTCCAGTGGTATTTTGAGTGTCCTCCAACCTGAGGGGCTCACCTTCTGGCTTTGTATGTGCTAACAGTCTGCCGCTAATCATCATGGTTTCATCTTCTGGTACCATATCTGACAATATTCCACTTCTATCCATGAGGTTTTCAGTGATTCAACATTCAGAAGTATTTTCCCTAGTCTATCTAATCTGGGAGCTCTGTTGAAAGCTGTCCACCATAGGTGATCCTGTTGGTATTTCAAATACCAGTGACATAGTTTCCAGGATCACAGAAACACACAGGCCACCATAGTACGACAAACTGACTGACGAGTGGCGGAGTACAAATGTAGGCACTACCAAGTACTGCAGGAATATACAGAGCTCACACATCAGTGAGGATGTCTCTGGAATTGCCCACATTATCTCTACTGCTCTACCTTGAGCACTACAAGGACCCCCCTTCAAAAAATTAGAAAACTACAAGAAGGAAGGGACAACCTGCTAGCCAGAACATTTCACCTTGTTCGCTACCCCCTTCCTTACACACCGATCCCCTTCTGTGGGGATGCATGGTCTTCGGAGGGCTGACTGGTCTGCTGGGACCTTTTTCCTTGCTTCCTTTACCCACTCTGTTGAAGAACCAGAAAACAAAGCAAAATGCTTGTCATTCTCAGGATAAATAAGGAAACGATGTCTTAATTGCCACCAAGGCTTACTGGGAAGGTCTGGAGAAGCACAGGATTCAAAGTCATTGTTATAGGTAAGGCATGAACCCTAATGACAGTTTGGTTCCTAAACTATTGGTCCCACTTTGAGATAAGAGTGGATGGCATTCAGATATTGGGTTCCCAAAGACTGAGAAATAAGTGTGGGCCTTTATTGGCCATTGTTAAATATTTATGTCCCATTTATTACTGATAATTGGCTATGAACTAGCTAGATTAAAGAACTTTGGCCACATGAGTGCCTGGGACTTTGGATCAATAACAAGGCAACCTGTCAGGAGGCTCCATTTCTGACTGCTCCTGCCCAAGACAAAAGGTTCTTTCTTAACTCAAATGCCCCAGAGCCTGGGCTTGGAGCTATGTTCATGCAGGCAGAAAGAAGAGGGAAACAAAAAAGGAAAAGGAAGATTTTTGCTGTTCTCAGCAGAAATCCAGTATGAAAGCAGGGACTTTTTTTTTTTTTTTTTTTTTAAGGAAAGGCTGTTGGGAACGATGGGGCCCAGGACATGTCTAAACATTGTTTACAGATTTTTCTCCCGGACAGGTAATACAACTCTGAACCCAGCACACTGTGGAAGCCTCCGAAGTCAATGCATGGAAACGGATGATCATTTCCAAGCATGGCACACTGAGCTCACCTGTTATTGCCTCCACCCAGAACTGGAGAAGTTAAAAACCATTTTTTTTTTTTTTTCAATTTTCATTTTCATTTTTGGAGAAGAGTAGAGCAGAGGGGAAGCTGAGGACCTTGGAGAGGGTATATTCAAAATAAACACAGGAAATTGATTACCTTTTTAGTCTGGAGAGAGAAAAACCATTCTTTTGTAAAGAATGTGAAGCTCACTGATATTAACCAGCCTTTGCGCTGACTCCAATTCTTAGTGTTCCTGACATATGCCACAGTCAAATTGTGCTCCATAGTTTTCCATGACTCATTTGTTCTTAAGAATATCACCAGGGCTTTCTTCCTTAGAGCCTATGGTGGACTCAAACCTGCCACATCTAACATTATTGTACAGTTACATATGGGAACCCCACTCGCAAACACTTGCAATCCAGAGGGTGTTCAATGAATGACTCTTTCAGATGTTGCTCACGAACCCTTTCTTGCTCGTGCATTTTAGTCCAGAAGCAGCAGGTAAGTCTCCACTGACAGATGGTGGCTCACAAGAAGTGGATTGGCTAGGACTTCATTCATTTCTCTGCATATGGAGGGTGAGGATTCCACCATGGGACCACCCTTGCCCTCCCTTTTACTTATTTCCAGAAGATTCCTATAAATACAAATTCCTCACTTGTCACTGTAGGATCAGTGTTGGACTGCAAAGGTCAGCAATTCAAACCCACCAGTTGCTCCTTGGAAAACCTATACAGGGTCGCTATGAATTGGAACTGACTGGACAGAAATTAACAGCAGCAGCCCGTAACCCATACTGTTCTACCTAGGATCATTTTGTTGTTGTTTTCTGAATGGATAGACCATCTAGAATAAAAAAATGAAACAGTAAAGTCCATGCCAGAGAAAACAAGGGAGTTAGGCACCATAGCCTCATAACATGAGCATAAGAACCCTGTAAAACGAATTCACCTTCCTCACTTTCTTACATTTAAAATTTTTTATTAACACCTTACTCTTTCCTGGTAATAATTTGCAGTAGAATGAAATGAAAGGGATTTGGGAGTGTCTTTCCTTGGGACCATCAGTGAAATGAGGAACTGGAGACCCTGCCTCAAAGGCTGCCCCAGGACCAAGGGGAGGGAAAAACCTGGCACAGAGGCTATTCCAATTCCTAGTGGCCTTCAGGACAGAGAAGAGCTGCCCCACAGTGTTTCCAAAGCTGGACTATTTTACAGAAGCAGACCACCGCCACATCTTTCTCCTGCAGAGCACTTAAACTGTGTCACTAGGGCCCCTTTCCACAACAGACTATGGCAGTGATAAAAGGGAAAGGCAATTAAAGCAGGCTGAGTTTGGTCGTCAAAAGGAAAATGGAAAGGAAGACAGAGCCTCGCGGCTTCCCAGCAAACCACTCTGGATTCCTGTCAAAGGCAGCAAAATGAACTCAAGTGTCCTGGGCTACTTATTTACTCAGACCATCACCCACTGGATTACTCCCATAGAAAGAATATCAGAACAGTAAAACTAGTACAGTTTCAAAATTCACCTGCTGCTGTTTTTAGCTGTCATCAAATCAGGCAGGCCCTGACTCGTGCTATGAGTAGACTCACAACATGCATGACTAGACTGTTGTGATTCATAGGATTCTCATTGGCTGGTTTTCAGAAGGAGATCACCAGTCCTTTCTTCCTAGTCTGCCGTAGTCTGGAAGCTCACTGATACCTGTTCAGCATCCTTGCAACATGGAAGCTTCCACTGATAGGCATGGGGTGTTTGTGTATGAGATGCATTAATCAGGAATCAAAGCCAGGTCTCCTGCATTGGTGAGAATTCTACTACTGAAGCAACAGTGTCCATATACCCCCATATGCCTGCTTCCATACCACATTATACAGAACCGTTCATATTGTTGGTGTTGTTAAGTGCCATCAAGTCAGTTTCAACCCTGTAGAGGGTTTCTTAGGAGCAGCTGGTGGGTTTGAACCAACAACCTTGAAGTTTGTAGTCCAGTATTTATCCTATAGTGATATAATTGTAAATGACTTAAATGTAGTATTTCTTAGATTATATGAAGACTAACAAAATTGCTTGGTAAAGTATTTCTACATTAAATTACATGATTACTAACTGAGCAGAAAACATTTTTTAAAATAATTTTCTCCTTTTCCTTTGTGACTTCATTCTCAAGAAAGTTGATATAGGTGCAGAAACACTAAAACAATACTTGCATTATGGCCAAAACATCTGAAAATTTAACAAAACAAAAAAAACTTGACTGAACATCTGAACATTTGTGGAAACAGAGGAAGCAATGAAAACACTATGTGCTTGTAGTATGTTCAGATGAAACCACGTGATGTGAAGCATCATTGTAAAAAGGTAAAAAAGACAGCTCTGACGGAGGCACAGAGTAAAAGTAAATGAGCATAGAACTGTAGCTTTGTAGCCATATTGCTTAGGAGCTCTGGTAGAGAGCAGAGTGGTTGTGAGTTGGGCTGTTAACCTCAAGTTCAACAGTTCAAAATCACTAACTGTTCCACAGGAGAAAGATGAGGGTTTTTGCTCTTGTAAAGATTTACAGCCTTGGTAACCCTATACAGGGTTGCTGTGAATTGGAACTGACTCCACGGCACACAACCACCAACAACCACCATATTTCTGGATTTAAGAAAAATGTTTTTGTTGTTATAACTAACTACAGGGATGCTTTTATTTTTTATTTTTTAAATAATGAATTTCTGCTGAAACGCTGCACAAAATTTTTATAATCATTCTATGTCACCACAGTGTCACCTGGTATGACCCATCCCATTCACCTGCAGCCCCCTGATGAAACCACTACATTGAAGCACCCCTACCCCTTAAAATTCACATTGTTGTTGTTGTTAAGTGCCGTCCAGTCGGCTCCGATCCATAGCAACTCTGTATAGGGTTTCTGAGGAGCAGCTGGTGAGCTTGAACCACCAACCTTGCAGTTCAAATGGCTTTGCAGTCTGGTGCATTAACCCACAGTGCCACACCAGGACTCGGTTTAAAATTCACATGATGCCATTGAAATGACCAGTTCTCTGCCCCATTCCAACCCCTACTTTTGCTTCCCAGATGCAACCACCCATTCAATAAGTTCCTGACTCTCCTGTGCATCTTTATGGGAACCATATGCTATTTCTTGATTTATTAATTTAAAGCATTTTTACTGGTTTCCTGTCCAAAAAGATAACCATGTTGCCTTTTACACATAACTTGAAACTTTTCTTCTCCTGTCTCCCCAAACAGCAATCTTCTAATAATGCTAGATCGGTAGGCAGTGGTCAGTGTTTGCACTCTGACTATGCAAGCAGTGGTCTCCACTGACTTGAGTGATACATACCCTTCCGGGATGACTAACTTTGCAAATTTACCTAAAATTCCTGGTGAGACATCTAGGCTAGTCTTTTCATTCTTTCATAAACAGGACTGTCCACTCCCAGCTCTCTGCTTTCATTGGTCCCTGCCTCATTCTCTTCCAACCTTTGAAGTCAATCCTAACAACACCTCATGTACCATTTCTTCCAAGAAACCTGACCCTTTCCTTGATCTGCTTTGTTCCTACACAGCTGTGCACTTCACAGTCTAGAGTTCTTTATTCGCCTCTGGTTGTGCTTGGTGATATTTCTTTGTGTTTTCCTTGCATCCCCAGCTATAAGCATCCTGAATTCAGGTTTTCTGCTCTGTATATGCTCTGTATGTGCCACCCTCAGGATACCCCTTTAGAGTGTACCAATTGCCACCAAGGTGATTCCAACTCATGGTGAACTCCATATATATCAGAGTAGAACATTGACTGAAAACCCCAAAGGGTTTTTTTAACCACTGGCCCTATGATTCAAACCTACTTTGTTTTATTTTTATAAAAACCTACAATGTTTTATTTCACAGCGGTCCTCTGTATAGTCTCTAAGGCTATCTTTCAGGTATTAGTTAACTTTTTCTTTTGGAATAATTATATTTGCCAGGATAACTTCCTGGCCAAATTCTGTACAGCAAATAGCTTTGTCTTCTTAAATTCTCTTTCCTACATAGAAATGGTTGTGAACTTAACTTCAGGGGGAGTGACAACCAACCTAAAAATCCTCAAAGCTGTCTTTGACAGTAGGGTCCACCTTAGCTACCAGCAGTTAATCAATTGCCTCTTCAATGCCACAGCGTCTCCTTTATCTGCCTTCTCATTTTGTTCCTACTGACTCTTGCCTTCCATTCCCTATCCCCAGGCCTTTATCTTCTATTGTGTGAACTATTGCAATAGTTTCCTGGATCACCTCCTCCTTCTTGTGTTTTTCTTCCTAAACCTATTTTCCTGGTAAATTTTCCTGCCACACAATTAATTTCTGTTGGAAGAAATCTATAGCAGCTCTTCATTGCGCTCCTACTTTATAGGCCAGACTCCTTGCCTAACATTTAAAGTCTTCCACTCAGCCTTATAAGGAACTCTGGTAGCATAGTGGTTACGAGTCGGGCTGCCAACCTCAAGGTCAGCAGTTCGAAACTACCAGTGGTTCTGCAGGAGAAAGATGAGGCATTCTGCTCCTGTAATGATTTACAGCCTCAGAAACCCTGTGCAGGGTCACTATGAGTTGGGACTGACTCCACGGTACTTAACAACAACAACAGCTCAGCCTTATGGAGTCCTGGTGTAGCACTGTGGGTTTATGCACCAGTCTGCAGAGGTGTTTGAACTGCAAGGTCGGCTGTTCAAACTCACCAGCTGCTCCTTGGAAATCCTATATAGAGTCGTTATGGGTCAGAATCGACTTGATGGTGCTTAACAACAACAACTCAGCCTTAGCTCCTGTTACCCTCAGCACACTCTGCATATTGCCTCCAACTAGATAACTCAACATTTCCCAAACACATGTCTACTTCTAGTGGCCTTAATACCTCTACCTAGAATGTGGTCCTGCAGCAGTCCCACTGCCATGATGGTCTTCCCTACTCTGCCCAGCTCACCCAGATTCCTTTCTAATCTAAATTTCCAGGACCTCAAATCCTTATCTTTCTTGGAGACTTGTTACATTTCACTTTGTATTATTGTTACTATTTGCATATCTGTCACATCTCCCTAGCGAGTATGAAAGATCATTGAGGGCCAAGATTTGGTCATTTCATATTCTACATTCTACAAACATGGTTAATTACAAAGCTTAGGAGAGTCAGGAGGTACATGGATGTATATTGAGTAAGTAAATTAATTAAACAAGAGTGTAGCTTGTTTCCTTGTTGAACATAAGCATACCTACTGCACCAAATTGATTCTGAATCACAATGACTCTACAGGGCAAATTTGGTACAACTGCTTCTTAGGGTGTCTGAGGCTGTAAATCTTTACAGAAGCAGAATGCCTCAACTTTCTCCCCCGCTTGATCCTTGAAAATAAAATTGCAATATTTTCACTCTCACTGTGATTGGTACAGTGTTTCAATATTCAGCTTTGGTGAAGTCGAAGAGTTTGTGACTTGCCAAAAATTAATGTCCTAGCATTAAATCTAGGATTTACTACTCTTCTTCACTCCTCAAAAGGTCATACTACTTCCATCTTATGGATTTGGTTTAAACACACGAAGATTATAACTCAGATTTCACAACAATGACCCAACTTGTCTCCACCTCACGGATCAGCTCTAACTGCAAAGCTGCACTTGCCCCCCACCTGTAATTGGAAAAGGAAGTCTCTATTTTTATATGACTGAGGGGGAGGCAAGAGGAAGCATTTCATTATTTCATTTAATTTCTGTTTCTTCTCTTGACCTCTAACTTTATGGCCAGAGTTTTTTTGTTGTTTTTTTTTTAAGTGGGTTTTTTTGGTATTATGTAAACATAGGAGGACTCTTCTCAAACCTAGGGGCCATCTCAAAACTGGAAACCGCTAATTTCCAGTCTCCCCTTTGGCATTCCAAAAAGGATCTTAATTCCAGGAAATATGTCTTGGGCTACAAGACATTTGTGATGGCCTACCCTGATCTATAGATTCATTTGGTACCCAAGATTTTTGTTTTACCTCTTAATTGAAAACTTTCCTAGAGAAATATGACTTTGCGACTTTTCTGTTAAGCCTAACAACACAGTCAAACAACCCAAAGTTTCCATGGAACAAAGCCTGCCAAACCCAAGAATAATCCTTAAAGGAGCTTTTCACAACCCACACCACAATTACGCCAACAATTCAGGTCAAAGTGACTTGTGAGCTACATCATCTATGTGTATGTTGTGTAGACTGAACTCATAAATGGCAAGCCATTTTTATCTGCCTCCCCTATTAAGGAGAAGTGGCAGAAGGTAAACATAAACACACAGGTGCAAACTCCAATGAGGACTATGTCATACTTTAAATGATCCAACATAAACATGCCTTTGAGATTGCTACCTAAGCTGGGCAGTCTTTGTAACTCCGCATCAAACAAAGAGAGCTGGGTCCATGCCCTGGAGATTTAAGATCTAAGATTAGGGAGCTCACCTTGATGCCATGATGAATCAGACAAAATTATGGGAAAACAAAAATTAGTTTTATTTTTCCTATCTTTATCCCCCATCCTCATAGCCTCAGGGAGAGAATTTCTGGAACTAAGACACTAATAATGTCAATGAAGTATATTAGATGACTTGGGACTATTCTAGGCTCTTGGTCTTCTAGTATACCAAGAGTGTACCAGATGACCCAAGACCCAATATGTTTTCATACATTACATTTGTGAGTAGCAACAGGCTGTTGGCCAGATTCCAGTTGGTAAATTCAATGAAAAACAACACAATTAACAGATTCCCTACTTCTAAAACAAAGGAGGTTGGGTGACATACTCTAAAGTCCTTCCCAACTTTAATATTTTATGATTTTCAGTAATAAGAATGAAGGAATTTAGAATGACCAGTCTCACTTCTCCCATCAAACTCTGGGTGAATCAAGGGCCAGGATCATATTGCATCATTTCATGTACAGTAATATGTGAATGACATTACACAATGCCCGCTTTTATTAATGGGAACACTCTTCCAGAAATAATGCAATATCCTTGAGCTCATGCTGGCCTTCTTTGTTAATACCCAACTCAGTTGTATTGTCAGGAACTAAAAGAATATGACATAGACATTGGAAATAGGAGCAGTGGAAGAGGACAGTCACATCAGAGAATGTCACAGCTAACAACTTATAGTCTTGTTCATGTTTACAGTGGACACTAAGTGAAGGCTTGTTGACTAGGAGTGAGTAATGCAGAAACACTAGTGGACTTGTTAACTGCCTGGAGTCAATATGTTTGTGCTTTATGATTTTCCTAGGACCCAGTCTCAGTAGACAGGAAAAGGAAGGAATTTAAATTTAGAAGCACTTTTAAAGCAACCATAGGTTGGGGCTCTTATATCTTGGAGGATACACTAGATTATCTTTTCTTTACCAGATATATACCCCATTCTTGAAAGGAGCTCTGGTAGCATAGTGGTTACGAATCGGGCTGCTAACCTCAAGGTCGGCAGTTCAAAGCTGCCAGCTGTTCCGCAGGAGAAAGATGAGGCTTTCTGCTCCCGTAAAGATTTGCAACCTCAGAAACCCTGTGTAGGGTCACTATGAGTCGGAACCAACTCCACAGTACTTAACAACAACAACAACAACAACAACCCCATTCTTGAAAGATTTAACACCGGTGAATTTTGAGTCAGATCAACACAATTCTTAATTTGGTCTGTATCCCCTGCCCCCGTCTCCTCTATAACCCTGCCTGCACTAACATGAAAAGCAGACCTCCTCAAGTGCCTCATCATGTCTCTTTCTCTGACGGATCTAAAGAGTCCTCCTTGCTTCCCTACCCAGCAATGGTCTTGGTCCCATGAAACTCTCTGTGGACTTCATTCAGTCTTGGTGAAGGTCACTATCTTCCAGCTCTTAAAGCAGAAAAAGAACAGAAGACAGGCTGAAATGGCATGCTCTTCTTTCTCTTGCCAAATGTCTCATGTCCCTCACCCAGTCCTGGCGAAAGGCCTATATTCAGCAGCATCCATTGGTCATCCCCGTATGCCATTTGTCTTTGGACCCTGTGCATGCTTCTTTTCTCACATAAAGACGATTCCTCTACAGTCCCATTTTCACAAAACCCTTTTCTAGATGCTTTTCTGGATTCAACTTAGTATTATTTGTTGGGATCATCCATTCTGTCTTCTTTTGCTCACAAGTCCAAGGTGGTATGGAATCCTGGTGCGGCGCTGCAGGATAAGCACTGGACTGTTAGCCTCCAGATCGGCAGCTCACATCCACCAGCTGCGCCCTGGAAACCCTATACAGAGTTGCTATGAGTTGGAACCGACTCCATGACACTTAACAACAGCAGGGTAGGAAGCTAAGGTTAACACCCAGGCTGCGGCCACAGGACAGAACAAAAACAACTAGACCTCTAGAAACCAAGCCTTTGGAGGAACAATTTTTGATAATAAGCCTCTTGCTAAATAGGATAAGAAGAATGTCAGGCTAGAATAAGTTTTCTGTCCATTTTTGCCCTGGTGTCTCTGCAAATCATATCAGATTCTTAATGTCAGTGAAAGAGCTAGTTAACGTTTATAAAGTGACATCCAGCGCAGTGCCTTTGACGCTCTGACTGATTTCTCTCTACGCTTTTGTGGAAGTTACTGTCTTGTCAACTCATATGTCACTGTTTTCCCTTTCAGTGTACTGAACAGGTTGATATCCTTCATGCTATAACCCTGGGCCACACTTGGTCTTGGATGACATCGGACGACATTTTCTTTTTATGAAATATAAAATTTCCACTGAGCCAGGCTTTTTTGTTTGCAGAACCTTTCACATCATGTGTAATTGGAAAATGGTTAACATTGAAGCAAAGTCTCTGCTTACAATTTGGCCCTCATTAATGATTACCTCATTAAGAGATATTTGAATTTCTACATAACTACATATTTAAACAATCTCAAAGAAAACCTAATTTGGTCACTTGTCTAATAATGCCGTGGTGAAGCATCTCTGTGAGACTTCTCATAATTTTACAAGTTGGATAAAATTTTAGACAATGCTCAGAAGGTTCTGAAGAAACAGACCTCAATCGATCCTGTAATAAATATCCAAGGCTTAAACTATGGTCGCCTTTTGGTGACCAAGTCATGGGGAAAAAACAGGGCTGGTGCTACCAGTGTCCAGGGGACATGGGGCCTTACCATGATCTTTGAATATTTCATCTGTTTTACCCCAATGGGAAATGTCAAATGTGGGTGATCACCCCATACTCCAAGATCTTGAAAAGGATTTTCATATGTCTCTGGGGATCAGCGAAGAGCTGGATTATGATATGTAGAAGGAGGCACAGTTAGTTTGTGCTTGAAGATATGTGATATTTCTGACAGACTTGTTGAGACTTTTGAATTAAAGAACTCTTCATTTTACCATGATTTTAAGAGCCAACCATTAAACTTTCCACTGTTTCTTATTATCAGGGAAGATGAGCCACAAACCTCCCTACTCGATTTCTTAGGCTCCCTCCATCACCGGCCCTCACAATCTTCCTGGGTCTTCGGTGTGAGGCTTGAGTGCAGTGAGAATCAGGGACTGAGAGGTGTGGCTTATTTTATAGGAATGTCTACTGCACAAATAGTATGGTAAGACAAAGCATCATGGTCACATTTGTGTCGCAACCAAATGGGCAACATTAAGATCCTATAATTCTTTGTGACAAACAAACTGAAGAGCAAGCACAACAAAAACCAATGCCCGGGCACAACCCCCCTGTCCACACTGCCCTCCTGCTGAGGCTTCAGCAGGCCAATAAAAACACTTCTCTCTTCATCTCCCAGATTTTGAATGAGGCAAACATAGATACGGAGTCCAGCCACTTTATTATGGATAAAAGTTAGACTGGAACTTGTGAGTTGCATTGTAGTTGTAGTGGATTCCCTAATTCACTTCTTAATAACTCAGAGTTTGCCAGCGAGGTTCTGGTGGAGTTGCGCAGCCGCAGGTAAGTCTCCAGCCAGGCAACTCATCTCATGGCCGAGTGGGAAACGAGATTAATCTGAGGACAGATTGCTCAGAGAATGAGGAAAACATGCCTCTTTGCCAGTTTAACCATTAGATAAGTCATTTCTTTCTTGAGGATGTTGTTGTTTTTATGTAAGCTGTGGAGTCAGTTCCGACTCATAGCGACCCTGTACAAGATTTCCGAGGCTGTAAATCTTTACGGGAGCAGAACGCCTCATCTTTCTCCCGCAGAACAGCTGGTAGTTTCGAACTGCTGACCTTACGGTTCACAGACCGATTAGTAACCACTGTGCTACCAGAGATGTAGATAATTAGCCTACCTGGGAACTTTCAGGGCTCTGTGACAGAATTCTCACCTTCCATGCGGGAGACTCCAAATTGGATTTATAGTGATGTACCTCATGCACAGCCACAGTTCCTCTGTCATTGGAGGTTGGCATGCTGCTACGCTGCTGAACAGTTGTCAACAGTTTCCAGACTCCAACAGACAAGGAAGAAAGTCCTGGCAATCTGCTTCTGAAAATCCACAACTGTCCCATCAGGAAGCGACCATGGGAAAGATGCAGGAATGGGCGACATTTCATTCCACTGTGCATGGGGTTACCACAAATTGAAAGTCTACTCAGCATCAGCTAACAATAACATAGAAAGAGGAGGAAAGAAGGGACGTGTATCTCAACATACCTTCATCTCATGCCACCAGATTAAATTTGCTCTTCTGTTAGACCTTCTTTGTTTTCTTCTGACAGACTGGCTTTGCTAGTCTAGTTTTTTCAACCAGATTTTTGTCTATATAAAAGTATTAAAAGGGAGGAACGTCCGGCAAGGTGGCAGACATACTACATGGACGCTCTACAACAAAGATTCGAGAGACTAAATGAAACAGACACCGAAGAAAATTCTGGAACCCTGAACTTCAGAGGAAAAGTTAGAGAAGTAGACTGAGTGATCTCTGGGAGGAGAAGCTGATCAGGGGACCAGGAGAAAGGAAGACTGACTGGTGAATGGCCAACCAGAGACGCAACCATCTTGTGAATAGCTTTTACAACAGAGAGAGGCCTAACAGAGCTGGTTCATGTAGGTGATGAGAAAGGTGAGAGTCCTTTTTTTTCCAGACACTCTTGTGTTGACCAGAGGTGTGTGGCCAGCTCCCATCCTCATCCATCCCCAATGAATAGCCAGCTGTCTAGGAATTCAGAGCTATGTGGTTGGGAACCACACCAGTGTGAGGTGGGGGCCTGCCATGCGATTTTGGTACCCCGCTTTGATGTCCCACTTTTCTACCTGGATTCAGGTGGGCTTGGCTCCAGAACATCAGAAGCCACAGAGCCTCCGGACCAGTATTTAATTAGTCACTCCACCCCCAGCTACCCTGTGGTCCTAACAGACTCTGGAACCAACTCCATCAAGGGCCTCCACAAACTACTTCCATATTGAGCGCTGCGAACATAGATCACACCGAGGCCAATAGGAACTCCATCTAGGGCCAGGAACTCAGGGGTTACGTTCCTCCCACACTCACCTCGGGAGAGTGTTGCCTGATAGGAGTCCCCCAGAGTTTTGTCCTCTCCAGGTCTAACAGCTGCTATTTTTTTTGTCTTGGTTTGGGGGTTTGGTTTTTACCTTTTGTTGTTCTGCTTAATAACTCTCAAAACACTAGACCTGAAAAAACTAAAATTGTTTTTAAATAATGACATCCTAGAAGATAACCCAAGGACATTTATTGCTATGTGAAAAAAAAAAAAAAAAAGACCTACTATTCAAATCACCACTCTTCTGTCAGTTTGTTGTACTGTGGTGGTTTGTTTGTTGCTGTGATGCTGGGAGCTACGCAATGGGTATTTCAAATAACAGCACAGTTACCCACAGTTTTCAGCTGAGCTTCCAGAATAAGACAGAACTAAGAAAAGGAGAGATGGACTACTTCTGAAAATTTAGTCACTGAAAACGTTATGAATAACAGTGGGACAATGTCAGCACCAGAATAATGAATATGGAAACATGATGAGGAGCACCAGAATGCTGTTAGATATAGTGCCAGAAGATGAGCCTCTCAGGTTGGAAGACAGTCAAAATATATCTGGGAAAGAGCTGCCTCCTCAAAGTTGAGTTGATCATAATGATACAAATGGAGTAAAGCCTTCGGGACCTTCATTTACTGATGGAGCACAACTCAAAATGAAGAGAAACAGATGTAAATATCCATTAATAATCAGAACATGGAATGTACAAAGTGTGAACCTAGAAAACCTGGACATTATAAAAGTTGAAATGGAATGCATAAACATTGATATCCTAGGCATTAGAGAGCTGAAATAGACTAGCATTGGCCATTTTGAATCTGACAATCACAAGGTTTACTGTGCTGGGAATGGCATCACATTCAACATGGAAAAGAATATATTAAGATCTGTCTTGAAGTACAATGCTGTCTGTGATAGAAGGAATATTCCAGACCACTTAACTGTGCTCTTGAGAAACCTGTACATAGACCAAGAGGCAGTTATTCAAGTAGAACAAGGGAACACTGAATGGTTTAAAATTTGGAAAGGTATGCACCAGGGTTGTATTCTTTCACCATACTTATTCAACCTATATGCTAAGCAAATAATCAGAGAAACTGGATTATATGAAGAAAAACATTACATCAGGATAGGAGGGAGACTCATAAACAACCTGCCATATGCAAATGATACAACTTTGCTTGCTGAAAGTGAAAAGGACTTAAAATACTTAGATCAAAGACCACAACCTTCAGTATGAGTTGCACCTCAATGTAAAGAAAACAAAAATCCTCACTACTGTACCAATAAATAACATCATGATAAATGGAGATAAGACTGAAGTTGTCAAAGACTTCATTTTGCTTGGATCCACAAATAACACTCATGGAAGCAACAGTCAAGAAATCAAACAATGTATTGCACTAGGCAAATATGCTGCACAAGACCTCTTTAAAATGCTCAAGAGGAATGATGTCAGTTGAAGACTAAGGTGTGCCTGACCCAAGCCATGATATTTTCAATAACCTCATATGCATGTGAAAGTTGGACAATGAATAAGGAAGATCATAGAAGAATTGATACATTTGAATTATGGTGTTGGATAAGAATATTAAAAGTACCATGAGTGTTAGAAAAACAATTCTGTGTTGGAAGAAGTCCAACCAGAATGCCCCTTAGAAGCCAGGATGGTGAGACTTTGTCTCTCATTGTTGTTAAGTGCCGTCGAGTCTCTCATACTGGGCAAATTATCAGGACGGACCAGCCCCTGGAGAAGGACATAGTGATTGACAAAGTGGAAGGTCAGCAAGAAAGAGGAAGACCACCAACAAGATGGGTTGGCACAAAAGCAGCAGTAACAGGCTCAAACACAACACTGATTGTGAGGAATGCACACAACCAGGCAGCATAGGGTCGCTATGAGTCAGAACTGACTAAATGGCACCTACCAACAACTAGTTTAACTGATAAAGAACAAAAGGATGAAGATGCAAATTACTAATATGAGGAATGAATGGTGATATCACTACAGATTCCACACATAGTAAAACTACTACGAGGTTATGTCAAAAAGTGTTGCTACTAAGGTTCTAGTTCATACATGCTCAGGTGTATTACAAATAAAATATATTTAAACATGTTCCACTGTGTTCAGTGAATGCTTGCAGACAAGTTTTCTCTGTAATACACTTGTCTTAGTCACCTTAGGGTGTCTTCAAAAACAGGTCCAATAAAAACAATAGCTTCCTATGGAATCTGCTAGGCCAACTCAGGTTATAGTGACCTTTTGCGGGAATTCTAAAGGGGAATTTGATAAAATATTCTCAAAGAACATAAGACTATGATAGGTGCTCATTAGGAAGAAATTTTCAGAAAATGGAAAACAGTATTCGTGAGAAAATAGCCAGGAAAGCTGTGCAGAGGAATTTTTTTTTCCCTATCACAACAGCGCACCTGCTAATTCTTCACCGATAGCAAATGTTTTCCTACAAGAATTTCACTGGGAAAGCTTACCCCATTCACCTTACAGCCCTGATCTTGCTCTTTCAGATGTCGTTTTGTTCTCCAAACTCAAAGAACATGGAAAAGAAATACGATTTGAGTCCCTCAAGGGTGGCAAAACTGCTATTTGACACGGTAAAAGTGGAAGAGTGCAGAATTCTTCAGGGGAAGGACTGGAGAGATGGAAACACCACCTTCAGAAGCCTAAATGGATGCTATGCCAATAAACAATGGCTCACATTTCTATACTTTTGTTTAACAAAGTTTTTAAATTTTTATAGCAACATTTTCACTTGTTCTTGTATAATAAGGGGATAGTATGCACAGCTGTATGTCTCTAAATCCAACAATTCAGATGCAATGCAGAAACTCCTTGAAAGATACAAACCTCCAAATTTCACTCAAGCTGAGATATATAATCTGAAGAGTTTATTTTCTTCATTTAATTAATTTTTAAAAAATAATTAATTAATTAAATTTCTAAGAAATTAAATGTGTAGTTAACAGGTCTCTCACAAACTAAGTGGGCATTGAGGGTCTCTATTCATCTACAGAAGAAGTAACTTTAAGAATAGGAGAGGAGAGGCATACTGGCTAACGCCTCATGAGCCCAAAAGCACCGGATTGTGCCTGACTGCTGTTACTGAGCAAAGGATTCAATAAAGGATTCTACAAAGGAATCCTGATCTAAAGGGGGAAATGCAGACAGAATCTCAAATTCTCATGGATTCCAGACTTTCTAGAGCCATGGAGGCTGAATGAACCCCAGAAACTATTGCCCTGGCATTATCTTGAAACCTTAAACTAAGAATACCCCTTGAAGTCTTCTTAAAACTAAACAACAGTTCAGCTTAACTAGTTTTTTTTTTAATGTGTCTGTCTTGGGCATTTTAACAACTATCTACATGGGGTCTAATTTACAACAGCAATTTAAAAGATTAAATAGGAGGTTTAGGAAGCAGTGAGTTTATGTCCATGAGGAGAAGAAATTTTGGAAACAAAGGTGAGAATGGTTACATGGCTTGAAGACTGTATTGAATGTCACCGAATTTTACAAGTAAAAATTGTTACATTAGTTTATGTTCTGCTGAGTAGATTCTCAACAACAACAAAACCATTAAAAAATTTTTAAATAACAAAAAAAAATTTCCACAAAGCAAACTCCAAGCCCAGATTGCTTTACTGGTGAATTCTAGCAAGCATTTAAGAAAAAAATAATAATAATTCTACATAAATTCCTCTTAAAAATATTGAAGGTATTATCCTTATATAAAAGCCAGACAAAAACATTACAAAAAAAAAGAAAAGTACAGACCAGTATCCTTCATGAACATAGATACAAATATTCTAAACAAAATTTTTAAAAATCAAATTCCAAAATATGTAAAGCACATATGACTGAGTGTCCGCGCAGAACCTATACATCAACTATGAGGCAGTTAGTTGTTCAAGCAGAACGAGGGGAGAGTGAGTGGCTTAAAATTAAAAAAAGAGTTAGCGTTCTTAAATCTGTGTGTTAAGCAAACCATCTGAGAAACTGGACTATCTAAAGAAGAATGAGGCATCAGGACTGGAGGAAGACTCAGTAACAACCAGCAATATGCTGAAAGCCAAGAGCACTGGAAGCATTTACTGATGAAGATCAAAGACTACAGCCTTCAGTGTGGATTACACCTCAATGTAAAGAAAACAAAATTCCTTAAAACTGAACTAATAAGCATCATGATAAACAGAGAAAAGATTGAAAGTTGTCAAGAATTTCATTTGTCTTGGATCCACAATCAATGCTCATGGAAGCAGTGGTCTATAAATCAAACTATGTATTGCACTAGGCAAATTTGCTGCAAAAAAAACCCCCAAAACTCTTTAAAGTGTTAAAGAGCAAAGAAGTCACTTTGAGGACTAAGATGTACCTAGCCCAAGCCATGATATTTTCAGTCATCTGATACGCATGTGAAACCTGGACAATGAATAAGGGAAACTGGAGATGAACTGATGCATTTGAATATGGTGTTAGTGAAGAACAGTGATTGTACCATGGACTGCCCAAGAAGAAGGACAGATCTGTCTTGGAGGAAGTACACCAGAAGTCTCCTTAGAAGTGAGGCTGGCGGGACTTGATCTCATATACTCAGAAGGGACCAGTCCCTGGAGAAGGACATCATGCTTGGTAAACTAGAAGGTCAGCAAAAAGAGGGAAACTCTCAGTGAGATGAATTGTTACAGTGGCTACAAGAAAAGTCTCAAATATAACAACAATTGTGAGGATGGTGCAGGACTGGGCAGTGTTTCATTCTGTTGTACATGGGGGTCTCAGACTATGACCCAGAACAGACTCAATGGCACATAACAGTAATCAGTATTTTTATCCCAGGAAAGCAACGCTGGTTTAACATTCAACCCATGTGATTCCTTATATTAACAAAGTAAAAATATATGATCATATTAATAGATGCAGAAAAAAAGACAAGTGAATTATTAATGTCTAATAATAGAAACCATAGAAGAGAGAAAACTTCTCAACTTAATATAGGGCATGGAGGAAAAATGACGCTTTCTGTTCCCATAAAGATTTACAGCCCCAGAAAGCCTTTACAGGGTCTCAATGAGTATCCACAGGAACACAACCACCACCACCAAGGTTTTTAATTAAGGAGTCTAGGTAGCATAGTGAGTTATGATTAGGTCAGCAGCTCAAATCCACCAGTTACTCCGTAAAGATTTACAGCCTCGGAAACCCTATACAGGGTCACTGTGAGTCAGAACCAACTTGGCACACACCCACCTCCACCACCACTATGGAAGTCTTATAGCTAATCTTACTTATTGGTGAAATACTAAATGAAACCATTGTGAGATTAGGGAAAAGTCAAGGATTTTCATTTTTACCACTTCCTTATATCGTGTACTAGAGGTTCTGGTCAGGACAATAAGGCAAGAAAAAGAAGTAAAAAGCATCCAGATTGGAAAGGGAGAAGAAAATGTATTAAATCACACATGATATGGTCATCTATGTAGAAAACCGAGGCTGTAAGTCTGCAGGGGCAGAAAGTTTCATATTTCTCCTTAAGAGTGGTTGGTGGGCTTAAACTGTCAACCTTGTGGCTAGAAGTCTAAGGTTTATCCTACAGAGCCATTACGTTCTCCTCTATACAAGTACCAACCAACGATTACAAATTGTATTTAATAAAATAATACCATTTACGATCACATCAAAAAATATGAAGTACATCTGATAAATTATACATAAGCCCTGTACAATGAAAACTATAAAACATTGCTGAGAACAATTAAAGACAAATAAATGCAGGGATCTACCATCTTCATGAGTCTGTAATCTTAATGTTGAGGATGTTAATTTCATCCAACTTGATCTGTAGATTTAAAGCAAACATAATAAAATTCCTTACATACTTTCTTTTTCTTACAAATTGGCCAAATAATTCTAAAATGTATATATGGAAATGCAAAGGAGGTATAAAAGCCAAAATAATTTTGAGAAAGAACAAAGTTGGAAGACTAACATTAACTACCTAATTTCAAACTTTATCATAAAAGTATGGTACTCATTTGAGGTACTGGCAGAAAGACAAACAACTATGAAGTAGGAATTATTATCCCTACTTCCAGATGAGGAAACTGAGACCCTAACTTGCTCAATACAAGTTCTCAATGCTTAACGTCCACTTAGATAATGTGCTACCGTATATGGGTTTCTGTGGTCCCATAGCATTTTTTTTTAAAAAAGGTAAAGCAACTCTCATTTTGTTTATTATTTTCCCCTAATAGTTCTTCTCCCACAAAGCTTGATAGCCTCAGAAACCCTACACAGATTTGCTATGAGTCAGAACCAACTCAATGGCACTTAACAGCAACAATAGGTTTAAAGACTCCAAATGCAGACTCTGACAGTACTGGACCCCAAGGGGGATACAGGCAGGTGAGGCAGAGGACATGGCTCTGGGTACAAGTTCTCAGGCTCTGTCCATTGGGCAGGTGGGCAGCAGTGGCAGGCTGCTCCTGCAGAGGAAACAGTAGGCAGGACTGGGTGCAGCCCATCCCCTCCAAACTCTTTCACTCTGCTCCTGCCACCACCTTCTCAGCCTTCGCTGCTGCCAGCACCCATTTCCCCAGCCTCCTCCAGCAATGCCAACAGCAGTGACAATGGCGACAACAGCAATGAGGACAACCAGAGAAGAGACTGGCTCCCATAAGAATTTAATGTGACAATCACACAATGTTCAAATCACACAGCATCCTATTTCACAGAACATATCGTGGACATTAAGTGACGCAGACCTGCATTTCAAAGGAATAAGTGGTAGAACAGGGATGTGAACTCAGTTTGACTCTAGACTCCACGTTCTTAATCACTGTACCATAGGTCAGAAAGTGCTTTCCAGGAACACAAAACCCCAAGTGGTACAACTCTGAAAGAATTCCAGGAAATGATTATTTAAAAAATGAATTAGTTGGCAAGCAAATTAACATTTAAAAAATAGTAGAGATGCGGCTTTAAAAATGACTTCTACACACTGGATGGACTCAATAGTTCAATCATTCATTCAGTAAATATATATATTGAACATGAGTTCCTAGTCATCACTGAGTCAGCTCGGACCCCTGGTGACACTGTTTACAACAGAATAAAAATACTGTTTAATGCTGCTCAGTCCCCCAACATTCGCATGATCATGTTGTGATTCAGAGGGTTTTCAGTGGCTAGTTTAAGGCACTCTAGTGGTATGGTAAGGAGCTCTGGTAGCATAGTGGTTATGAATTGGGCTGTGAACCTTAGGGTTGGCAGTTCAAAACTACCAGCTGTTCCGTGGGAGAAAGATGAAGCTTTCTGCTCCCGTAAAGATTTACAGCCTCGGAAACCCTGTACAGGGTTGCTATGAGTCGGAACCGACTCCACGGCACATAACAACAACAACAACAAGTGGTGTGGTAGGTTGAGCATTGAGCTGCTAACCAAAAGGTAGGCAGTTCGAACTCACCAATCATTCCAAGGGAGAAAGATGAGACATTCTGCTTCTGTGAAGATTTACGGCCTTGGAAATCCTATGGAGTTCTACTCGTCTTATACGGTTGTTATGAGTCAGATTTGACTTGACAGCAATGGGTTTCGTTTTCTAGGTAATTGTCAGACTGGGCCTTTAGTCCGGCTCTGTATGAAAGCTCCCCTGCAATCAGTAGCCTCATTTCTAGAATCATAGTAACACGCAAGCCACTAGTATATGACAAACTGACAGATGGGTGGTGAATTAGATAGAAGAAACCTTTCTTGACACACCAATAACTACTTGTATACCAACAATTAGTGTAATACAATCAGATCCTTGAAGTCCTCTATTAGAAACAAAACCTTTAGATTAGTGTAGATGATATAGAGCAATTTAAAGTAATAAATGACATTTCTTGGCTTTGAAAATCTGTTTATTTTTCCAGTTTAGACTGACTTTCTCCAATTCTCTTTACTACTTGCTTGCCTTGACTATACAAGACTGTATAAGATATGTAGGTTTAATGCAATAATAGCTAATTGTAACTATGCCATAGGTTCTGGTGTAGCACTACAGGAGTTGCACTGGACTGCTAACCACAAGGTTGGCAGTTCAAACTCACCAGCTGCTCTGTGGAAACCCTAGACAGGTCACTATGAGTCAGAAGTGACTCCATAGTGCTTAAAAACAGCCAAGCCACAGGGAAGATTAATCATTCTTGCCAATTCATAGATTGCCACAGCTTTGTGCTTAGTAAAAATACATGAGATTCAGTGTGTCAGAAACACAGACTTGATGCACTGAAAGAGAGAGTATTTAATATTTAAAAAGCAAATTTAAAAACAATATTCATTTAACTTATACTTTCTAGACCCTAATTCCATTTATTCATAGAGTAATGTACAAGTTTTCTTAAGCCCCCTCTATCAACTCGGACTTCTAGTGTGGAGCTATAGGATCAGCACAGGACTTCAAAACACAAGGTAGGCAGTTCAAACCCATCAGTTGCTCCTTGCAAACCTTCTACAGGAATGCTATGAGTCAGAACCCACTCTATAGCACTTAACAACAGCAATTTATCCACTCATCAAATTAACTGATGATCCCTTTTTCCTTTTCAAAACACATTGGTTGATGACCAAAACATGTCAGATACATAACCTATATTTTGTATAGACAACTCTCCAGCATATATTTCAGGACATATAGAAAGAAACAAATCAAGTATTATATAAACCAATGAATTGTGAGTGCAAAGAAAGAATTGTTTCTATAGGAACTTAATTGAATACTTTGCATTGCCTTTGCATTAAGTGTGGGTAAGATTTAAGAAGATTTTCTTTAAAATGTAGATCACAGAATTCTTTCCACATCAGATGACTTTGCAGATGGCTTTACATTCCTCAAAGTAACCACTTAGGGGAAAAGCTACCTTGAAAAAGTAAGTGAAGAACCAAAGGAAATCAAAAGGATAATAACAGAATAGTATGAAAAGTTGTACTCCAACAAATTTGAAAACTTAGAAGAGATGGATACATTTTTAGAAAAACA
>NW_006408538.1:4914181-4914629 GCF_000296735.1 Chrysochloris asiatica
ATGTCCTTTGTCACCACTCCTATTCAATATTGTTTTGGAATTCTTAGCCAGAGCTATACGGCAAGATAGAGAAATTAAAGGCATCCAAGTTGGAAAAGAAGAAACAAAATTCTCTTTATTTGCAGACAATATGATCCTAAACATAGAAAACCTCAAAGACTCAGTAAAAAAGCTACTAGACATCATTGGAAAATTCAGCAAAGTAGCAGGGTATAAGATCAACATACAAAAATCGTTGGATTCCTCTATAGTAACAACGCAGCACTGGAAAGGGCATTAGGAAAGCAATACCATTTACAATTACCACCCAAAGAATGAAATATTTAGGAATAAACATAACCAAAGAAACAAAGGACCTATACAAAGAAAATTATAAAACAGTATTACAAGAAACCAAAAGAGACCTACAAAAGTGTAAGAACATACCATGTTCCTGGATAGGAAGACT
>NW_006408538.1:4914933-4916234 GCF_000296735.1 Chrysochloris asiatica
CCAGATTCCAACAACATTTTTCAAAGAGATGGAAAAGACAATTACAAACTTTGTATGGAAAGAAAAGAGACCTAGGATAAGCAAAGCACTGCTTAAGAAGAAGAATAAGGTTGGAAGCCTCTCAATCCCTGATTTTAAATTTTACTACATGGCTACAGTGGTCAAAACAGCCTGGTACCAGTACAATGAAAGATACATAGATCAATGGAACAGAATCGAGAATCCAGAAATTAACCCATCCACATACAGCCAAATGATTTTTGATAAAGTACCTAGGTATATTGCATGGGGAGGAGATAGTCTCTTTAACAGACGGTGCTGGCAGAACTGGAAAGCAATATGCAAAAGATGAAACAAGACCTTTACCTATGCCCTATACAAAAACATACACAGCATGGATTAAAGATCTAATGTGAATCCCAAAATTATGAATGTCATCAATAAAAAAATAAGGACAAATGTGAGGGCTCTAATTCAGGGCATACACAGACTACTAAACATTTTGAAAATTACACAAACAAAAGTAGACAAAATAGGTGATTGGGACATACTAAAAATTAAAAAAGTTATGTACATCAAAAGACTTCACCATAAGAGTAAAAAGGGAATCCACAGAATGGGAAAAATCTTTTGCAACAACACATCAGATAAGGGACTCATTTCCAAAATATATAGGAAACTACAACACCTCTACAAGAAAAAGACAACCCAATGTTAAAATGGGCACAGAACATAAACAGACATTTCACCAAGGAGAAGATCCAGGCAACCAACAAACAAATGAAGAAATGTTCACAATCACTAGCCATCAGAGAGATGCAAATCAAATCAACAATGAGATATCATCTCACACCAGCAATAACAGCAAAGATCAAAAAAGTAGAGGACAGTAAATGCTGCAAGGATGTGGAGAGACTGGGACCCTCCTATATTGTTGCTGGCACTGCAAAATGGTCCAACCACTCTGGAAAGCAATATGACGCTCCTCAGATCATAATACCTTATGATACAGCAATTCCTCTATGTGGTATTTACCCACAAGAAATACGAGCCATAAAACGAGTAGATATATGCACACCAATGTTCATAGTAGCACTATTTACAATAGCAAAAAGATGGAGACAGCCAAAGTGGTCATCAACTGCAGAATGGAAAACAAACTATGGTACATACACACAATGGAATACTATGCTACCTTGAAGAACAACAAGGAAGCTGCAAACCACCACATAACATGGATGAACCTTGAGGACATTATGCTGACTGAAATTAGTCAGTCACAAAAGGAGAAATACTGCATA
>NW_006408538.1:4918035-4948456 GCF_000296735.1 Chrysochloris asiatica
GGGACCCTACCCAGAGAGGCAGTGACACTAGGGACGGAGACAGAGACGACATGAGCAGATGAAGTGGCTGGGGACACTGGACTCAGGGAGGGAGAGAAGCTGTGTGCTGATGCTGGAGGTGGGGCGCCTGTGGGGTATATCCTTTGGTTATTTGATGATGCATGGAGGGGATTGTAATCATTGCAATGAAATGAAATATGACAAGCATGAATGTAAAACTGATTGTCTCCCATGTAAACCCACATCATTGACAATAAAAACTAAAAAAAAAAAAAAAACGAATATAGAATAAGAATATTTCTACTCTGACTTAATTGATGTTACCTGGATCAATTCTATAGTAGAGTGTGAATTAGGAGAATTTGGGTGTTTCTCCCTCTAGAATCATACTCACCAGAATTGCCTGTCCTGGGATACCTTGTCTCCTGAGATGTTCTGTATTGGATCAGCACCTTCTAATTCAATTCATTGATGCTGAGCCCTCAGTGAGCATCAGTAGTATTTGCGGAGCTTTTAAAAATACAGACTTCCCTAGGAACCATACACAGATTGTAGAAATCGGGCATGGCCCAAGGATGCACATTTGTAAAGCTTTCCAGTTAATTCTGATAAGCAACCGGGTTTAGAGACTACTGCCCAATTTAATGACACAGAGTAACTTAAAAATAAATCTACCTGGTTGGGTTTTTTTTTCTTAATGTAAAAAAGACACTTATGTGATCAATGTTGTATTTTAAAAAGGTTTTTGTTCAAACACGTGAACAATTATAAAAGATATATATATATGTTGTTGTTAAGTGCCATCGAGTCAGTTCCAACCCATAGCGACCCTGTACAGGGTTTCAGAGGCTGTAAATCTTTACAGGAGCAGAAAGCCTTATCTTTCTCCTGCGGAGCAGCTGGTAGTTTCGAACTGCTGACCTTAAGGTTCGCAGCCCAATTTGTAACCATTACGCTACCAGAGCTCCTTCTCTATATATATACATATATAGAGAAGGAGCTCTGGTAGCATAGTGGTTACCAGTAGAGCTGCTAACCTCATGGTCAGCAGTTCAAAACTACCAGTCGTTCCATTGAAGAAAAATGAGACTTTCTGCTCCCGTACAGATTTACAGCCTCAGAAACCCTGTACAGGGTCACTCTAAGAACCGACTCCACAGCACATAACCACCACACATATATATGGGGTACAGCCAGAATGCTCCTTGGAGGCCAAGATGGCCAGACTTCATCTCTCATACGCCAGGCATCTTGTCAGGAAGGACCAGTCCCTGGAGAAGGATATCATGTATGGTAAAGTGGAGGGTCGGAGAAAAAAAAGGAAGACCCCCAACAAGATGGATTAGCACATGGCAGCAGCAATGGGTCAGGCTTAGCAACAATTGGGAGGTTGGCACAAGACCCTGCAGTGTTTTGTTCTGTTGTACACAAGGTCACTATGAGTCGATGCCAACTTGACGGCACCTAACAACAACAACATATATGGAGTCCTGATGTAGTACTATAGGATAGAGCACTGGACTGCAAGGTAGGCTTGGACCACAACGTCAGTGGCTCAAACCCACCAACCCCTCCTCGGAAACCCTGTACAGGGTCGCTGTGAGTTAGAATTGACTTAATGCACTGAACAACAGCAGCATGTATATGAACTGACTTCTAAACATATATCTGTTGTTGTTGTTAAGTGCCCTAGAGTTGCCAAGGAGCAAATGGGGAGTTTCAACCACCAACCTTACAGTTAGCAGTATGTATCACTGCACAGAGAGGAAAGAGTTTAAAAAGAGAAAGTGGTCTACATTTCAAGATGATGTTAGAATTCTCCCTTCTAATGAAATATCATGTAGAAAAAAAGTATATGTGTGTGTGTGTGTGTGTATAAAAAATGGGAAAAAATATATACTACTTTGGCTAATGCTGAAGGAATATTCCTGCCCATTTCTTATCTCCTCCTTCCTATTAAATTCCTTGGAACCTCTAAGGATCCACAGGCAAGTCTGAAAATCATTGGCACAAACAAACCATGCAGGCAACTGGAAATCCCTCCAGGGTGTAAAATAGGTCTAATCATCCAAGATGCAACTCAAGTGACCCATCAGAAAAACCACACTACCACTACTGCTGGCTTATTTTAATGATTTCATTTTCCTGCTTGTTCTGACTCTCCTATCTACATCTACCTTAGGGTTTCTTTCTTCTTTTCAAAGACATCTGCTACCTTATGAATTCCGCCATTTCTTTTTCTCCACTGTCTCCTAGATCATTTGGCATGGTTCACATTCAGGGTCCCAAAGAATCTAATTGGGGTGTCCAGTCACCATTCACTATAATGTGATTTTTGGGCCAGAGCTCTTGTGTCAAACAGTCTTACAGGTCATGGGCAAATTTATGATTAACTGAATATTTTCAAGTAAGTTGCCACTCCCTAGCATATTTAGTTAAAATACTAAGAATAGTAACATATAGTCAAGGATCAACTTTAAAATGCTTTTCTCAAATGCGTTCTTCAAAAGAGGGTTGTGGGTAGCAGGTACTAAGATTATCATGGCGGTACATAAGCACTGGACCATAAGATTAGTTTGGACCATATGGTTGGCAGTTCAAACTCACCAGCCACTCCTCGGAAACTCTATACAGTGTCACTATGAGTTGGACCAATTTGACAGCATTTAACAACAACAAAAGCAAACATTGCAGCACCAGAACCAACAAAAAGCAACATATATTTAAATCAAATATATATAAAGAAAATTTCAGGGCCAGACTTATCGAAGCTTATATTAATAAAATTGCCAAGTTTGAGTGAAAGGATAAAAATGAAAGGAAAGTTATTACTATGAGTTTTTAAATGGATGGAAATTTACCCCACTCTAAATCACCACTGCAAGGAGCTCTGGTAGCGTATTTTGCGAACCTCAAGGTTAGCAGTTCAAAACTACCAGCTGTTCCACAGGAGAAAGATGAGGCTTTCTACTCCTTTAAAGATTTACAGCCTCGGAAACCCTGTACAGGGTTGCTATGAGTCGGAACCGACTCCATGGCACATAACCAACCAACCAACCAACCAAATCACCACGGTGCAAAGTAAATGGCCAAGTGAACTGCCCTTTAAACGTGTGTTCATTGAAAAAGAGAAATCCCTCCTCTTTATTTCTACCTTTTGTTACATTCAGAAATTCCAACTATTTTTTAAATGAAGAAATTAAAAAAAAAAATCTGTAAAAACACATTATGAAACATGAAGAATCTTGGGACTAACTGACCACTTCAGTGATTATGAAAACTGTAAAGTATTTTTAAAAGAAGATTTTTCACTGTTCTTCATTAAGGTCTGATTACCTCGTCCATTAGCATTTGGCTCTTTTATTATTATGATTGTGAAATACTGTAGACGTTGCCACTAATGGAGAAAGAAAGTTGACGTGGTTATCTTGATTAACTCATCAATAATCATTTGGAATAATTTTTCTTCATTCAGCGAATGGATCAGTCACATGCCCTATAATAATTGTGTACATTGAGGTGCAGGAAATTAGCATAAAAATGATCTACCCTGGAGAGTTAGTTCTCATTTCTAATACCACTGAAAGTTAGCGCAGACTAACGTTTGAAGGGTTTTTTCAAATGAATGAGAAAGAAGAAATATGATTCTTTGGTTAGTCTTGTCAATGGTTTCATATACAAGGGGTGGGGGGGGGTCAAAAAGTCCATGGAAAAATTCCACTGCTTTTTAAATTCCATTTTTCTATGAACTTTTTGTAGCCCCCTTGTAGAGTCTTTCATGTTTACAAGTAGAAAACAAGTTTAGAAATGCAACAGCATTCCAAAATCTTCCTTCTTGCCTACTTTATTTTTGCTAAGGGAAAAATATCAAGCAGCTCTTGCAAAACAATGTAATGGTGATTTACTAGAAATAGAAAATTGCTCAAGTGTATCCATGCTCCTGACTGATGAAGAAAAAATGGGTAACTTCAAATAACAGTCACCATTGTAACTGGAGTTCAGATTTTAAGAGCATTTTACATAGCAATGCTTAGAAGTTTGGATTTTGTGTCTCAGTCACTGCCAGAAGAACTTAGAGAAACAGAACCTTGGTTCTAGAAGGTTCCTAACAGATCCTCTGATCTAAATCAGACTGGAAAACAGTGAAACTAAATCATTTACCCAGATTCATGTAGGCACTGAACAAGATGGGACCTCTCACCCAAGTCTTCTGATTTAAGTCCAATCATTTTTTTTCCTCCTAACCATCAGACATGCCCTGAATCAGAAATGAGTCCAGACATGAAAAGAATATGGAAAAGGTGAGTAGGGGTGATAGGGAAATGCTTCCAAATTATTTATGTTTCCTTCTGAATTATAGCCAGTGGCAAACTCTCCTTTACCGATTCAGGATTGTGTTCATACTGGCTGGTCTCTGTTCTCTTTCAGGAACTTACACAATGAATCCAGCTGTTGTCTTACCTCAGAAAGACCTGGCACTACGAAACCACTTGTTTTCAGGCACAGGTGAGCATATCAGTATCAATCCTGATTTACATAATCTTAAAGGATTATATTTCTGGTTATCCTCCCAGCCACTGTTTTGCTCAGTTGGTTGAAATAATTAGCAAACAGAACAGAATCACTGATTTCCATGGACATACTAAAGACCTTGAACCCTGACCAGGCACATCACAAAGAGATGTTCTACTTTTCAAAGGGAAAGAACGATGGCTGAGCATGTTGGTGATTTACAGATAACTTGGCATTTCATAACAATTGACATTCTTCACCTGGGTGATTTTCTGTAGGTAAATGTTGTTGTTCTTGTTAAGTACCATCAAGTTATTCCAACTCATAACGATGCTGTATAGAATTTCCAAGGAGTTGCTGGTAAGTTTGAACTGCTGATCTTGCAGTTAACAGTGCATTGCTTGTCCTACAGCATCACACCCAGACTCAATGACATTTTTGAGACTTCGAAACTGTTTGGTAAAACTATAACATTGGAACTTTAGAACAAAATTCTAAAGTAGGGTTTTGCAACAGAACTATAATGTGAACTACCAATAAAAATTTAAACATGAAAAAGAAATAAATTAGATGAATTTAACCTGATAACATATTTTATGTAATCCAATATGTCTAAGTGCTTATTATGGCTACATGTAATCAATACATAAATTATTAATTAATGTGAATATTACTAATAAGATATTTTACATTCTTTTTTCATATAGTCTTAAAAATCCAGTGTGTATTTTATATTTAAAGCACATCTCAATTTATGTTCTTGAAAAAGCTTTAACTGTATTTAGATTGAGTAAAACTTAGTTAAAAAATAAATTCCTGTACTCGTTATTCCAATATAACAATTAGTCCAATACCCAAGAATCATTTTCCTTTAATATTTACATTCATATTGCCAAAACTGACTCTTTTGAAGAAGACTTTATTTGACCTGGAGGCAAAAGCATATCAGTTTCAAAACCATATTAAATTCACTCTCTTTTGTGTAGATGCTAACCAAAAGGTCAGCAGTTCAATTCAGCCAGCCCTCCACAGGAAAAGATGTTGTCTGTTCTCACAATGATTTTAGATCTTAAAAACCCTAAATATGAAAACTATGAGTTGGAATTGACTCTATGAGAGTGGGTTTGGTTTGGGTTTGGTATGTCAACCCAAGATTATTAAAATAAAATTCAAAGAAACATTTCATAAATTGAAATGCAACTCTAAATTTATCCATATCAAGTAGTGTTCTTCAATTTTTCCTGGTAATTTTGGCAGCATATTTACATGAAAGTTTTCCACATATTACCTCATGTTTCAAAATATGTATAATAATAATTGATTATTATTGATTTCTATTAGAAAAAGTTTCATTTTCAACATAAATTATCTGTCAAGATAGCTAACAAACAAGTTCTCCCTTTCCTTAGCACTTCAGATTTAGTTCATTCATATGTAGTGTAAATTGGTGAGGAAACATAAATCACACTGCCATTTTTGTCTTTGATAACTAAATATTTAACTGACATTCCTTCGGTTTACAGAAAATCAAAGTTTACACAGTCAATCTATAAAGCTTTTATAGGACTCAACCAATTAACTTTAGCAAAGAACATAAGATCATTTAATTCTTCTACTCCAGAAAATTCTGCTCTACAGAGGTCCTCATCTTTTTTTTAACCTCTGTTTCCTATAGGTACAAGGCTGATATCTTCCTTACATCTCAGGATTGGAATGAGTTTCTTAGTCAAACAGCTCTGCTTCCATTTCAGTGAAGACCTAAGAAGAAAGTTAATGAGAATATGTGTAGATAGTAAAGGAATGTAGCATGTATTTGACAACAAAATGCCAATCCTCAAGGAGGTCATGGACAAGTTAAAAAAGACAAAGGACACACATGTGACTTGTCTTGGAAAAATTCCCTATCAACAAGCACAAAACAGACTGCAGAATAAATTGGATTTTTTTTTCTCATTGGGAGCACTGAAGCCAACCAAACGCACAATAGTGTAATTTAAGGGAAACGAGGTTTCTAACCTACCTTCTGGACTGCTGAGTACTCAATTTTCCCAGATAAATGATTCCCTCAGTTGAAGTTCTGGTGGCCATTATTGCAAGTGTTAACAGAAATATTGAATGCATTCAATTAGCTAGACAGTCACCTCACTGGTTCTAAGAAAGTGGAACCTAGATGAAATATTTTGATACAGAGGTTAGAATACGGGACAGGATACTCAGGATGGAGCAGCAAAGAGACAGACAGATGGCTCAAGATGGAGAGCTCGGAGAGGTACCCAAAGACCAACTTTGCCTCTTGAGAAGCCTTGGACAGCACTGTCATAAACTGGTGGGCAAAGAATGGAGGGACTGAGAAGTGTGCCCCATCCTTCAGAAGACTTGGGAGTTCACAGAGCCACTTTCTTAGCACCCCAATTAAAGGCTCTTTTGCTCCCTGCCTTGCCTTGCTGTGGTTTTCCCAGACAGAAGCATCATTGTTATGGGGTGAGGGGTGAGCACCGGATCCTGGAAGCAGCTGTGAGTGTGTGGACTTCCTGGTTGCAGTTTTTCTCTTCTGAATGCCTTTCTGGGACCTCTTGGTTCCCCAGTCTTTTATCTCCCGTGTTTCATCTGATTCTCACTGAGTATATTTTCTAATTTGCTTTGTCAACTGCCGCTCCCAAGGAATCGTTCCCTCTTGATCTTTTACTCTTCAATTCCTTTTTTTGTTCTATGTAAAATGTACTTTTAAGTAATTTTTTAGCTTAAAAATTTATCAAAGTTCAAAAGTTAAGTAGTCGAAAAAACATCACTAAAAAGAGCATTTCTTTGTCTTTCCTACACCACCCAGAAGCAAACCCATTCATCTCCTTCAGTGATGGGTTTTTTCTCTAACTTACCCCACATATTTATATATATTGTTACCACTTGATTCATCAATTTTAGCCTTTATCTACTGCCTTATTATGATAGAAAAATATTTTATTCCTCTAGAATATCCTTCACCCCTGTTACTGTTACATTCCAATTTTGGATTTCATCCATTTTCAGTATTTTAATTATTATGTTTCTATAAGTACTGTTTGCTGCTAAATTACATAGTATACTACTATTATACTTAAATTCTCATATAATTGTTTTTGTTTTTCGTAAAGTTAATAATTACTTTGTTGTTTTTCTTCATTTGCTTAGTTGCACACATATGAACTTCTGTATGAATTTGTGTGTCCTTCTGGTACAAGGACCATGCTGAACTTCCTTTTCTCTTTTCAGTTATGGTATCAAAAACCAAACAAGTTGTCACTAAGTTGATTGTGGTTCATGGTGACTCTATGTGTGCAGAGTGAAACTGCAAATTTCAAAGACTTTCTTCCAAGGACCTCTGGTGGGTTCAAACCTCCAACCTTTCCATTAGTAGTCCAGTGCTTGGTGCTTTGCACTACCCATGAATTCCTTCAGGTTTGGTACACAGGCTAATAAACTAAGTGCTTCAACTATGTTTTGAGTCATGGGGACTATTCTTCCATTCAAAATCTCCAAAAGCTACAGATCCCATTTGATGACAAAACTCTCCCTCTAATAGTGGCCAACATATGCTTAGTATAGTTGCTATTCCAAATATTGCACTTGTATTAATGTATTGGATCCTCACAATTACTCTCAGATAGATGCTGGGAATGTTTCTCAAAAGAGGAAAGAATCACAGGGACAAAATGTTACTAAAACTAGGACATTCCCACATTTATCAAACACAGTGTATCAATTATGAGTGGGTTTGACTGTGTATTACACAAGACATTACTTAGTAAAGTTGGGATTAAACAATAACAAGTATAGGTGTCTTTTCTGAAGTCACAAAAATTTCCACTGGAAGGCATTCCAGGACTAGCACAGAAACTACATCGTGTCAACAGGCTCCTTCCTCTCTTTCTAGTCTTTCAGTTTCTGTGCATCTTCATGCCTGTTACTTTGTGGTCCAAGATGGTGGAGTCAACTCTGTCGCCAATCAGCAATACAGGTAAGAAGAAAGGAAAAGGAAAAGACAAAAAGCAAAATGTGTGCTAGCAAGAAAAGAGTCTGGAGTCTTTAAGAATTTGAAGTTCTGTTTCACAGTTTTCTCTCTTTTTATCAGGATTCATCTATTGTGTTCCTGGTCAGAACACTCAATAGTGGTAACTGGACAGTAGCTAGTTCACGTTTCAAGGTAGAGGAGGCAATGATTCCTGTAGAAAATTAGTACACTTCCTTTTCTGATTCTTGAGTTTCTTTCTTTCTCAGTTATTCCAGATGAATAAAGACCAATCATTATACCTCAGACTATTGCCTTATTTTTAGCTGGTTTAATTAATACTTACATTTTTATTTATTTCTCATTACAGAAAATACTGTTGGGCAATTATATTGCATTGCAGTGCAATGAATTGGAGTCCTGGTGTGGTACTGTGGGTTAATGCACTGGACTGCAAAGTCGTTTGAACCACAAGGTCTGTGCTTCAAGCTCACCAGCTGTTTCTGGAAATCCTGTATGGGGTCACTATAGGTGGGAAATGACTCGACAGCACTTAACAACAACAGTGCAATTAATTTACTTAATGTGCCTCTTCTAGCTATAATCTTTTTAACTCCCACACAATGATTGTTGTTGTTGTTATTGTTAGGTACCATCGAGTCTATACCGACTCATAGCGACCCTATGCACAACAGAATGAAATACTGCTCAGCTTGGGTCAACCTCACAATTGTTGCTACATTTGAGCCCATTGATGCTGCCACTGTGCCAGTCCATCTTGCTGGGAGTCTTCCTCTTTTTCTCCAATCCTCTACTTTACCAAACATGTTATCCTTCTCCAGTGACTGGTCCCTCCTGACAATATGTCTGAAGTATGAGAAACAAAGTCTGGCCATCCTGGCTTCCAACGAACATTCTAGCTGTATTTCTTCCAACACAGATCTATTTTTTCTTTTGGCACTTGATAGTACTTTCAATCTTCTCCATCACCATAACTCAAATGCATCAATTCTTTTATAGTCTTCCTTATTCACTATCCGACTTTGGCATGCATATAAAGTTATTCAAAATACCATGGCTTGGGTCAGGCTCAAACACCTTAGTCCTCAAACTGACGTCTTTGCTCTTCAACACTTTAAAGAGGTCTTGTTCAGCAGATTTGCCCAATGTAGTACGTCTTTTGATTTCTTGACTGCTGCTTCCATGAGTGTTGATGGTTGAGCCAGGCAAAATGAAGTCTTTGACAACTTCAGTCTTTTCTCCATTTTTATGGATGTTGATTAGGTGGGATGATACAAATAAAGTGAATGGAACCTGTGATGGTTGAGGCTATGACGTGTCAACTCAGCTAGGCTTTGATTTCCAGTATCGTGTGGTTGGTCTCCATTCTGTGATCTGTCACATTTAGCCTCCATTGTGTGTGTGTTGTAAATCCTGACCACTATGTGTTAATATAAGTCCTAATGTGGCACTGGACTTCAATGCTTAGATCCACAGTTCATACCCACCCACCAATCCTCAGAAACCCTATGCAGGGTTGAAAAACAACAACAACAAGTGTTAACAAGATGGGTTTAGATTAAATTTGTTATATTAATGAGGCAGATTAGGATGGGATTTGCTCAAGTCTCCACTTTTACTACAGTTACCTCCTTTACTCAAGTAACCCAACCTGGCCTAACAAATCCCACATACTTACAAAAGAAAAAAGTAAGCAGAGAAAGGAGGCATGGTGCCCACCAAGAAAGAAGACCTGGGAATGGAGTGCATCTGGACTCAGGACTCCCATGCTGAGAACCAGTAGATGACAGAGACACTCACAGAGAGAGAGAGAGCTAGAACACTGGAGATGGTAAGAGATGTCAAGAAGCACAGCAGTGAAACAGCACAGTGGAGGCAGCAGAACCATGATGCCAGCAGGAAACAGCACAGTGGCCTTCCTGGCCCATGGAGAGAGAAGTGCAGTGCCTTTGGGACAGAGTGGGCCATCTTTAGGTACTTGTAGGCCTACCTAGGCATGCCGACCCATGGAGTGAGAAAGTTGAGCACCTTTGGGTCAATGTTTACTGGCAGAGTGGGGTACTTTAGGGCACTTATTGTTGGTGTGAAGTGTCGTCAAGTCAGTTCTTACTCATAGCAACACTGTATAGGGTTTCTAAGGAGCAGCTGGTGGGTTTGAACTGCTGACCTTGCTTCTTAAACTGACCTTGCAGAGCAGCGCATTATCCTGCAGCACCCCACCAGGCACTTATTGGCTGTGTTAAACGAGCTTGGTAACATTTGGCCCAGTAGCACTGAGGCTGGGCTGAGGGACTGAAGGGCCAAGAAACTTCAGACTTAATTGCATATGAACAATTGATGGTCTGTTCCACAGTCAGTCCCTGGCCTTATTTTGGCTGGTGATATTGAGTTTCTCCATCATCTCTTCCCACCGTTGTAGTCAATTTGAATTAAGTGTATTCCTTCTAGTGAGATCCATATGTACATTCAGTCACATTTTATGCTGTTTAAAAAAAGTATTTGCAATGAATAGTCTCTGGTCTTACAAAATTCTGTTATGTGATTTCCAGTATCTTTTCTATCACCAAGGTCATCTTCTCCAACTACCAATCCTCTGTCATTGTTTCCAACATTCCCACTCCAATCACGAGTAATTATTAATGCATCTTGACTATATGATGTTTGATCAATTTCAGACTGTAAGAGCTGGTGGAATTCTTCAGTTTCATTATTACTGGCTTTAGCAACTGGTACATAAATTTGAATAATATTGGTATTAACTGGTCTTCCTTGTAGGTGTATGGACATTATCCTAACACAGAGAGCATTATACATCAAGATAGATACTTATATGTTCCTTTTTACAATGGTAATGCAGTTCCTCTCCAACTTGTCATTCCCAACATAGTAAGCCATATGATTGTCTGATTCAAAATGGTCAATACCCGTCCACTTCTGCTCAGTAAGGCATAGAATACCCATCTTTATGTGTTCCATTTCATTTTTAACAACTTCCAATTTTCCTAGATTCCTATTTCATACATTCCATGTACTAATTATTAATGGATGTTTGTAGCTGTTTCTTCTCGTCTTGAGTTCTGCCATATCAGCAAATGAAGACCCCAAAATCTTAACTCCTTTCACCTCATTCGTTAAGGTCAACTATACTTTGAAAAGGCAGCTCTTCTCCAGTCATATTTGCAGTACCTTCCAACCTCCTACCTATCTTCTAATAGGTACGTATTGGTCTGGAAAATACCAAAGATGAACTAACAGCCAACACATACCTATTAAAAGATAGGTAGGAGCTCTGGAGTCACAGCGATTAAGCACTGAGTTTCGAATCCCAAAGTTGGCAGTTTGAACTCACCACCTGCTCTGTGGGGAAAAGATGCAGCGGTCTGTTTCTGTTCAGATTTACAGCCTTGGAAACCCTATGGGCAGTTCTACATTATCCTATAGGGTCTCTAGGAGTAGGAATTCACTTAATGTCAGTGGCTTTTTTGGTTTAGAAGGCAAATGTCATGCTTGGACTTCCTGTTTCTCATTTCTCACAACCGTCTCAATCACTAGTTATTTTGATCCCCGTTCAACAGTTGGTATATAGGAGTAGAACAGAAATAGAATTTGCCTGAGCTCAGACAGCCAGTGTCAAGGACAGCCAAGCTCTTTAACCATTTGCACCAACCAGGGATTCTTACACATCCAAATACTTAGCAAAACAAATTTAAAAAGATAGAAAATGTCTTACAAGTGCCGTTCAAAATTCTATAGGAAGGCAAAGGGGAGTATCTCTTTCAACAATGCGCTCACCAAAAGAAATAGTAACACATAACCAGGCATGGAGTCCTAGTGTGGTGCTGTAGGATAAGCACTGGACCACAAGGTCAGTTTGCAACTTAAATTCAGTGCTTCAAACCCACCAGCTTCTCCTTAGAAACACCATACAGACTCACTATGAGTCAAAACTGACTCGACAGCACTTAGCAAAGACAGCAAGGTAATGGAGTTCTCATTGGCTTCAGACATGACGGCAACAAAGGCATCCCAGTGGCTCAAAGAGCAAGAGCAAAGATTCAGAAATAGGACCATATGGATTATGCTTCAGGTGTCAAAGAGCACCTGGGAGAAAAAGGTGGAGACACGACTGGGAAGGCAAGCTTGAGCCAAACAACTCTATGTTGTTACTAAGTCAGTTCTGACCCATAGCGACCCTGTATAGGGTTTTTGAGGAGCAGCTGGTGAGCTTGAACCACCAACCTTGCAGTTGAAAGGGCTCTGCAGTCTGGTCCATTACCCCACAGCACCACACCAAGACTCCGAATTTACTCTATCAGTAGTAGGATATCATTGAATGTGGTTGTGACAGGCAACAGCACGAGCAGAATTTTGTTTTAGAATATGTTTACTGCAGAGGATTTGATGCAATTTTTTGGAAAAACTTAGTTCAAAGATTTTTCTTCTTTTAATGTCATAAAAACAATTTTGTTCTTTGAAGAGCCAGTAATGGTCATCTTGAAAGGTTCATTTTTTTTTTTTTTCTTTTTCTAGTATGTTGATTTCCTTCACTAGGTTCTTAGATTCAACATAAATCTGACCACTTAAGGAACGCTCTGTTTAAGCTTTACATATTAGCCCCTTATTACAGACCACTGTTATTTTCCCATGCACCAAATTACTTCAATGCGGTCAAATGTGGATTGGTTGCTAAGATATTTCAGTCAGCTCAGTTTAGCTAATGAAAAACATAGAGTTGATGAATGGGTGAGTCCATCAGTGTCCCCCACTTACAGGATGTATTATTGTGACCTCTCTACTCATTGAATCAGCTCAAGTGGACCATGTTTTAGGACAGGAAGCTGGGCTGACCAAACAAAACTTAATTTGGAAGCAGAAAAGAAAAATGAGTGCCAACATAGAGAACTGGAAAGATGAATATGGCCTGCTTTCTTTTTTGTTGTAACTAACTCTTCAATGCTGGCTGACAATCAATTCAATTTAATAAACCCCCTTGGGAAGCATGCTTTCTTCCTGAGCAGGAGAAATGTCAGACATACATGAAAGACAGCTTACATGGGGAAGAGAAAGACAGGTATGCTTCCAGAAGGAACATCCATGAGTTGGACCCTGATAATTTCACAGTTGCATGGCTTATCTATTAGCATTTCGGTATTTGTAGCATAGAGGCTGCAGCTTAAGAGCATGTTGAAAACTTCTCCCTCCGCAGTACAAATGAGACTGAGTGCTGGTGCTAACATGAAAGTTAAGGGGTTGTAGAAAGCGTAATCCGCCATTTTGACAAAGAACTAAGAACCAGAACAAGTTACTGCCTGCGTTTTGTTCTCTGTACCTCCCCCAACCCCCAACCTCATTCCCAGGCCGACCTCAGTACATCACACCTGAATTCCCTCACAGTCTCCTGTTGTTTCTCTTTTCCTTAACCCTTCAAATTGTTTTTGCTAACTAGTGGTTACAAATCAGGCTGCTAACTTCAAGGTCAGCAGTTCAAAACTACCAGCTGTTCTGCAGGAGAAAGAGCCTTTCTGCTCCCATAAAGATTTATAGCGTCAGAAACCCTGTGCAGGGTCACTATGAGTGGGAACCGACTCCACGGTACTTAACACCAACAATCTAAAGGTTGGTGGTTTAAAGGTACCTAGATTTGACACAGGAAACAGGCCTGATGGCCTACTTCCATAAAGATGACAGCCAAGAAAATCCTTTGGAACACAGTCCAACTCTGTACTACATGGGTTGCTATGAGTTGCAATCAACTCAACAGCAACAGGTTTTCGTTTCTCTCTCTACTCCAGTCCGCCACGCAGTAAGCTTCCAGAGAAACTGTATCCGGTCAGACCACCATTCATGACTCAGTAACACTTCCTTTTTTCCTGGCGCTCTGATTTCCAAGCAGCTTCCGGAGAATCCTCTAGCTACTAGATAAGCTTATGGAGTGTGAACTCCAGATACACTCCACCAACGTCACTTGGAATGAATCTCTTAGATGTATTTTACTCAATCAGTTTCCACTTGAGATTTTCTAAAAAAAAAAAAAATTTATTTAAAGCTTCTATCACCAAAATAAATTTGAAAACCACAGTTGCACATCTCCAAAGTCTTGCTGTTCTTATCTTTCATTAACTGACCTATTTTCAGCCTTGTTTCTAAACCTCTTCCATGCCTAGGGGAAGAATACCCAATAAGCAAGGTAAGCATAGGCTTTCTTATGCTTATTTACTAATCTATAGTATACAGTTTCACATGAGCATGTGTAACTGTTCACTACAATTTAGCAAATAAGCATAGGCAAGCTCGAGTTTCTGCAGTACTCCATCATTGTCAGAGACTATCCATTAGAAAAGAGGCTTTCATTCTGTGCTGCGAGTTTGGGAGAGAGACAGATGCCAGCCATAGGTAGAAACAGAGTTTCTAGAAACAGGGATGTGGTGAAAAAAAATGTGAACTTGTTCACTACTCACTAATTAAGTAAGCACAAGTAAACCCAGACTTACCTTGCTTATTTGGCATTCTGACACTGCCCATCCCCAACATTTCTCAGTATGTTCATGCTGTTCCAGATGATCCAACTACCTCCTTCCTAACTACACTCATGAAAGACTCACCCTTCTTTAGTTTCCTTCTTAGGACAGTCTTTAGACACTTAGCCATGGCTTGCCTTGCAGTTCTATTTCTGATACCTTTTCACCTCTGTTAGTCTTGTCTGCCCAAGTAGATCACAGGCTCTACTTGATAGTTAATCCAAACAACTTTGCAGTCAGGTGCATTAACCCACAGCGCCACACCAGGACTCCAGAGTGTATTTAGGTTTCTCCAAATGATAGACCTGGGTTTTGGCAGTGGATTGGGCATTCCCAGAAAGGAACTTTGCTATTTAGGAGTCCTGGTGTAGTGCTGTGGGCTAATGTACTGGACTGTAAAGTCCGTTTGAATTACAATGTTGGTGGTTCAAGCTCACTAGCCGCTCCTTGGAAACCTTATATTGGGTCAATATGGGTCAGAACCAACTCAATGGCACTTATTAACAATAACAAAATGATAGACAGAAAGGTCAAAAAAACAAGGAAGAATTCAAGACAATACTACAGGAACAGCCATACAAAATAGGTAAAGGACTGGAAATGATACAAAATCTGCCGACAGAAATCCAGAAGATTAATACTAAGATTTCAGATACGATAATACATTGAAAGGACAAAGGAGTAAATTCAAACCAATAGAAGCTCGAATTAGTGAGTCTGAAGATATATCTCTCAGTCCTAGTAAGCCATAAGAAAAATCAGAAAAAAGAACTTTAAAATCTCAAAAGAAAATCAACAAGACATAATCAAAATTTCCAAAACTAAAGACAAGGAAAGAATCCTGAGAGCAAAAACTTTTCGGGAAAAAATGAAAAGTTACCTACAGAGGAGAACCAATAAGACTAAAGCTCTGATTTATCAGCAGAATCCAAGCAGGCAAGAAGGCAATGGAATGACATATATGCTGAGTGAAATTAGTCAATCACAACAGGACAAATATTGTTGACACCAATATAAAAAAGTAATAAAAATGTTTCTTGATAAAAAAAAAAACAATCTATTATGATTAGAAGGAGGAAAAAATATTCAGGGCTAGAGGGTAGACACATGTTAACATGAGCGATAGGGCAAGCATATACAACAAGAGGGAGGATAGCAAAAGAAAGATGAAGATAGCAGGAGACACAGGAAGAAATGCAGTAGTTAAAGTGAATAGAGGTAAATACTATTAACTACATAGAAGGGATTGCAATTGTAATGATGCAAAGTATATGATTTGCTGAATGTAAAATTGATGGTCTGCTCTGTAAACCTCCACTCAATTCACAGTAAAATGTTGAAAAGAAAAAGATAGAGCGTAGCAGAATAGATAAGAAAACAGGATCCTTCAATTTGATATCTGCAAGAGACAAACAGCAAAGACAAAAACAGATTAAAAATCAAAAGATGGAAAACATAAACCAAGGTAATAGCAATCAAAAATTAGTAGGTGTGGCAATGTCAATTTCTAACAAAATAGACTTTAAGGCAAAAACCAGTATAAGAGAAAAGGAAGTACAAAACTCATAATTAAAGGGTCAATTGAACAAGAAAACATAATCATAATAAAAATCTATGTTTCCAATGAAAGAACCTCAAAATATATAAATTAAACTCAAACAGAACTGAAGAAACAGATAGACAACTCTACAATAATAGTAGGATATTTTAATATACGACTTTCGATGAAGGACAAAACAACTAGAAAGACACTCAACAAAGACACAGAAGAACTAAACAACACAATCAACCAACTTGACTTCACAAATTATATAGAGCATTGAAACCAACAAAAACAAAATGCACATTCTTTTCTAGTACACATGGAACATTCTCTAAATAGACCATATATTAGGACAAAAAACAAACTTCAGTAAATTTAAAAAAATCAAAATACTACAAAGCATCTTTAAGATTACAGTGCTATAAAATCAGAAATCAACTATAGGAAGATCAAGGGGGGGAAAAATCAAATACATGGAAATTGAATAACACCATGCTTAAAAGCTACTAGGAAACAGAACAAATTAAAAATGAAATAAAATTTCCTCAAATTAAATGAGAATGAAGATACAACATACCAAAACCTTGGAGACACGGCAAAAGCAGTGCTTAGAAGGCAATTTATAGCAATCAACACACACAACCAAAAAAAGAAGAAAAAATCAAAATCAATACATTAGCACAATATCTCCAACAATTAGAAAAAGAGCAGCAAAGTAAGCCTATAGTAACCAGAAGAAAAGAAATAATAAAGAGCAGAAATAAACAAATTAGACAACAGAGAAACAATAGAAAGATTCAACAAGACAAGAAGGATTGATAAACTTGACAAACCATTGGCAAAACTCACAAAAGAAAAGAAAGAAAAGATGCAAATAACTTGCGTAAAAAATGGTATGTATGGGTGATGTCACAGCAGAACCAATGGAAATAAAAAATGGTAATAGAATTCTATGAAGAATTGTACTTCAACAAAATTTAAAATATAGAAGAAATGAATGAATTTGTAGAAAAACACACCTGCCTAAACTAGCACAGACTGAAGTAGAAAACTTGAACAGACCTATAACAAGAGAATAAATTAATCAGATCATTTAAAAAAACAAAAACAAAAAAAAACTCCCAACAACAAAAAAAAAACCTGGGTCCAGACGACTTTACTGGTGAGTTCTACCAAGCATACAAAGAAGACATAACATACCAATTCTACTCAAACTATTCTAGAACATAAAAAAGGATGGGAAACTCCCAAACACATTTTATGGAGTAAACATAACCCTCATACTAAAACCAAGCAAAAGCATCATTAAAAATATAGACTCACTATAAAAATATGTTGTTGTTGTTAAGTGCCGTCGAGTCGGTTCTGACCCATAGCGACCCTGTACAGGGTTTCCGAGGGTGTAAATCCTTACAGGAGTAGAAAGCCTCATCTTTCTCCCACGAAGCAGCTGGTAGTTTCGAACCGCTGACCTTAAGGTTCGCAGCCCGATTCGTAACCACTACGCTACCATAGGATATAAAAATATTCCTCATGAACATAGATGCAAAAATTCTCAACAAAAGTTTACATATCAAAAACATAATACATGATGACCAGGTGAGATTCATACCAGGATGCAAGGATGGTTCGGTATTAGAAAAATAATCAGAGTAATACACCACATAAATAAAACAAAGGAAAATAACCACATGTTCTTATTGACTTGTGCAAAAAAGACATTTGACATAATACAACATCCATTCCTGATAAAAACACTCAAAAAATTAGGAATGGAAGGGGAATTTCTCTATATAGTCAAGAGCATATATTCAAATCCAACAGCCAACATTATTCTCAATGGAGACAAACTGAAGGCATTCCCTTTGCAAACAGGAAACTGAAAAGGATGCTACTACCTCTAGGAATCTTGGTGTATTACTGCAGGATAAGCACTAGACCACAAGGCTAGCATTTCAAACCCACCAGCTGCTCCTTGGGAACTATGAAGTGGATCTTAACAACAGCAACATTCAATGTTGAAAGTCTTAGTCAAGGCAAGAAAGGGAAATTAAAAGCACACAAATTGACAAGAAGTAAAATTTTATTTGCAGAAGATATGACCCTATATATAGAAAACCCAAAAGTCTCAGCAAGGAAATTATTGGGACTCATTGAAAGATTCAATAAAGTAGCAGGGTACAAGATCAATATACAAAAATCAGTTGTATTCCTCTATACTAACAAAAACAAGTCTGAAAAGGAAATTAGGAAACCAATGCCATTTATAATAATCACCTGAAATATGAAATATTATCCTTCTCTTTCCTTTTCCTTGAATTATATCCTTTTTATCTCTGCTTTTGTTTTTCCTTCTGTTTCTCATTCCCTCTCATCTTTATTTTTCCTTTTAATCTTTCTTCACTACTCTCAAATCTCAGAAAAAAAATAATAAAAAAGTCTAAAACAAGACAAAAAACATGCAGCTGTTGGACCCAGGGATGAGAAAACTCCTGAAAATCAATGAGCTCATGAGGTGGGTGTGGAAGGGATGTGACCGTGGAGTTCCTGGCCCTAGATGGAGTTCCTATAGGCCTAGATGTTAGCTATGTTCAGGGCACTCAACCCGGAAGTAATTCAAGGAGGCTCTTGATGGAGCTGATTTCAGTGTCTGTTAGGACTGCAGGGCAACTGGGGGACGGGTGACTAGTTTATCAATGGTCTAATGACTCTGAAGATTCTGCAGGTCCAGAGCCTAACCAGCATGAATCCAGGCACCAAAGCAGCGCAGCTGGCCCTCGCCTCACACTGGCTTGGCTCACAACCACGTGTTTTGTCACTTGGTTGTTCTAGTTCTCTAAAGAAGTTCATGTGTGCAGTTCTTAAGCCCACCCCTGTGAATATTGTATCCTGGGATTTTTGGCTACCGGATGATATAGTATTTTGAGAAATAATCTTAAGTGTCTGAAAAACAGCATGATTTTTTTCTGATGAAAACTTCCAGGAAGCAGAGTTTAAAATGCTGTCAGGTTTAGATGTTACCAATCTCAAGTTCAGAAAAGGAAATTAGCCAAGAAAACCTGTTGCCATATTTTAGCATTATTGACCTGTGGTTCTCTATTCTCTAATTTTTAACATAGAAATTGTTCTGATAAAGCATATAACATAAACATAAAACATTAATGAAAATTCCCACCAGACGTTTAACAAAAATGTAGTCAAGTTGTACACTGAAGAAATGAGAAAATTAATTTTCCAATAAATAATTGTGGAGACACAACTAGCATTGTTTAAAAGTTTTTATTGTGACTTGGTTGATAGTTTCATAGGAGAACATCAGCTTGACATTCATCCTACCGTATTTCATTCGTTTCATTGCAATGATTACAATCTCCTCCATGTATCATCATTCAACACCATTTGCTTCCATTCCCTCTGGTTTGCTGGGTTTTTTGGGGAGGTGTACACCAAAGCACTCAGGAATATACAACCATTTAAACAAGCCTGCCCTCCCTGGTCATCAGCACACAGCCCCACTCCCTCCCTGAGTCCAGAGTCTCCAACCACTCTATCTCTCCACGTCATCATTTCTGCCTCCATTTGTGGCATTACTGTTTCTCTGGATAGGGTCCCACACTTTGCTCTTCTCCCTTGATGGTCCCAGGGTCTTCTATTCCTGGAATGCAAAGTCAACCACTCCCTTCCTTTTGCTACAAAATGTCTATCTTTACATTACCAACCCTCACAGTCAGTCCTGATAGAAATTATTCACTCTTGAACCACAAGAGTCTTATCCCTATCTCCTTCACAACTAGCATTTTATGGGTTAAAGGTATATAACTCTAAAACAAAACTAAATATTTTCTAAACTACTTTACCTTCAGTGGTAATAAATTATTGAACTTTCTGCCAAAGGAAAGACTTATAGAACCCATAAGACTCAGATATAAGAGAAAACAAATCAGTATTATTGGACATTAGTGAGTTTTGAATCTTTGAGATGGATTTTATAGTTAACAGTTCTGTCGTACTCACAGTGAATCATGTAGGAAGAGGAGTTTTGAAACTAGCATTTCCCACACAATGTATTACCTACAACTAAAGGCAAACACAGGTTTCACCTTCATTACTTCTGCAGGAGAGCCGAACTCCCTTAACAAGGCAGTGTGTGTGAAATCTGAACTCGCTGTAGGGGAGAAGTTCTTTCCAACCCTCCTACTACCGCTCTCTTCCTGATGTGTAGATATAGTTTGATATATACTGTATTGCCTTTGTTAGCATTCTCCTTAATAATCTACCTAATGTACTATACACAGGACTAGGTTACTATTTTTAGCAGACAAGCAGATCCTTCTTTTCTGATTCTGAATATTCTTACAGCATAGTGTCCAATCAGCCATTTCTCTTCCTCTGTATTCCTATGACCAAGGATACCTGTATTCTAACATAAATAAGTTGCCTTAGATACTGTGTAGCTAATCCAATGACAAATGTCCCTTAGTTTATATTCTTTGAGGAAAGAGAGTATCTCTATCATCTGTATCTGCCAAGGATCCTGGCATATGATATACAAGGGATGGTTATGGGGATTATAGTACCAGCCATTCCTAATAGCCATGTTGTTGTCAGGTGCTGTTAAATCAATTCCAAACTACAGCAACACCATGGGAAAAAGCAACACTGCCTAACAGGTTTTCATAGGCTGTTCCCTTTACGGAAAGATCAACAATTCTTTCTCCTACAGAGCCACTGGATGGTTTTGAACTGCCAGCCTTGAAAATTTTGCAGTCAAGCAGTTAACCATTGTGGAATAATTGCATTTTAAAAAAATAATTTTTCTACTAGCATTTGAAGTCCCTTCATAAACTGTACTTAGCAAAGTACCCCTTAGCTCACTCTGCCCAGTGTTCCAGATTGTCTGGCCCAAGCCTCTCTTATAAATATAAATATATATGTCTTGTCCTGGTGTGGTGCTGTTGGATAAGCAGTGGACTGCCAACGGCAAGATCTGTGGTTCAAATCCACCACCAGCCACTTCTCAGAAATCCTATACACGGTTGCTATGATTCGGAGCTGGCTAGACAGCACTTAACAACAATAGCTGCATATATATAAATTACAGAGCTTTCTGAGTCTTAGGAGGAACGTAGGTCAAGTATGACTCCAGGCAAAGAGCAAAGAAAGAAGAGAAAGCGATAGACAGATTTGCCAGGAACATTGCTAAATACATGTTTATCTTACTTAATCCTACCAACAGCCCCCAAAAGACAGCACTATTATTATGTTATATCTCGATATCTCAGAAAGTACTACAATTATGCTATATCCTTGTGCCTCTGACCATTCTCTTGATCTCCAATTTCCTCAGTTGGGGAAACTAGACCCCTATGTAAAGATTAAGTAATAACCAGAGTCCCCAAAATGAAGCAAATTCAAACACTAGAAATTTCTAGAAAATGGAATAAATTATGCTTATCACCAACCATAAGATTTCGCCTGGAAGGTCAATGGAAGTGGTCAAGAATTGGAATAAGATACCAGCAAGCATGCCTTCATTTCACTCCACAACACTGTAGGCACAAACACATATAAGACTGAATTAACGTGCATACTTAGCCCTAGGTAGTGCAAACAATCAACCCACTAGACTGCGAACTGAGTCAAAAGATTGGTGGGCTGATTCCACTCAGAGGTGCCGTGGAAGAAGGTACTGATGATCTACTTTTGAAAAACCAGGCTTTGTAAACCCTGTGGAATTCAGTTATCCTTTGACATACATGGTCACAAAGATCCCCATGTTGTTATGAGTAGCGTCGACTATGGTGACTGGTAAACTAGTAGTCCGGATACAGGAATTACTGAAAGCATAGCGGCCACCTATAATAGGAGAGGTTCAGCAGATCTCAGCATAGTTTCTTGGGACTCTTGGAACTGCTCCCAGGGCCCACAGCCTGATGCTGGCAACAGTCTCTAGGGAAGGAAAGATCTAGTGGATCCTGGAAAGCCCAGTTAGTGATGTACCACAGTCTTTCAGAGCCAAGATTCCAACCCATTCCAATTAATTTACACTCCGAATTTGTGGGCCTCGGCATGAAGGGAATGTTGACAAATATTGAATTATTTTGGCTAATGAACCAAATTCGGCCTTAGCAAGGCCACGTGCTTCTCCAGAGAGTCCCCAGGTGCTTCCTGACCACTCTTGCCCTCCAGTTTCCACTGGGAAAACTAGATCTCTATGCACTTAAAAGCCTCAACAAATTTTAGTCTAGCATTTCCAAACCTGTGGACCATGGTCCCCATATGCCAGAATTTTTTGGAGAATTCTTGGAGACTTTCTTGGAAAACCTCATATTTCATTTATCCTAGCTGTTGTTAGGTGCTATCAAGTTGGTTCTGATTCATAGCAACACTGTATAAGGTTTCCAAGGAGCAGTTGGTAAGTTTGAATTCCAACCTTGTGTTTCAAACCGACTTTGTGGTCTAGTGCGTTATCCCACAGCACCACACTAGGACTCTCCATCCACCCTAAACCTACTAACTTAGAATATCTAGGCTGGAAACCTGAAAGGACATTGTTCATAAACATCTGAAGATGGCTGTACAAGAAAAACACGTACCAGTTTTGTAAGGCATATTTATGCGAGAGTAGGAGCTCTGGTAGCATAGTGGTTAGGAAACGGGCTGCGAACTGCAAGGTCAGCAGTTCGAAACTACCAGCTGTTCTGCAGGAAAAAGATGAGGCTTTTTGCTCCTGTAAAGATTTACAGCCTCAGAAACCCTGTACAGGATCACTATGAGTTGGAACTGACTCCACGGCACATAACCATCACCACCACCAGCCTTCCATTTGAATGGAGTGTTGGTGTGCGGCTGGAGGGTCAGCACTGGACTGCGAATCATTGAAAGGTCAGCATTTCAAACCCACCAGCTCCTCTTCAGAAACCTTGCCCAGGGCCACTATGAGTTGGAACCAACTCAATGGCACTTAACAATAACAACAACAACCTTCCATATAAACAGTCAAAACCCATTACTATTACAAACTTTTTGTTCTAGTACCAGGCTTTGTAGAGGAGCTGGGGACCTAAAGTTTCAAGCTTACTTAGAACAGTACTCATTAAACCGCATGTTAATCATGGATCAGGGATTGCACATTAGACAACTCATTAAGCTTTGGTATGTTCCTGGAAGACCACAGATTGTAAAAAATACAAATGATGGAGTGGTTAAAATAATTGGCTCTAATGAACAGCAAAATTAATTATGAACGGCCACATTGCTTATCCAGTTGACCTAAGTCATTAGCAGATGTGATGGGTCAGGTGAAAATAAGATGCATCTTGGCTTCTACAAAGTTCTTTCTCTACAAGCATCCACACAGTAATCCTAGAATCTCATTGCCAGCACAGAGGATATTCATGAGACAGTGGAGGTGAGCCCATAGATAACCCGATAGAGAAAAGCTCATGGCGAATCCATAGTAAGAACACAATCTTTTATGCGATCTTGGATTTATTATAGAACAGGAAGAAAACTGTTCACTTTTTTAAGTTAAATGCTTATTTTGTGCCTTTAAGATGTTTTCTAATTTAGCTAAGTGGTGACTTAGGAAATTAACATTTCCCCAAATGTGTTATCCTGAACACTAATCTTAAGGGACAGTAGGGGAGGGGATAGAATGGGGTATAGAGATGTGGCTTCTTTTGAGCCAACACATATGAAAAATGTCATATTCTTGAGTCCTTTTTGGAGAATCACAACACAAACTGACATATTCAAGGCTCTCTGAGGCCTGTAGTAAATTGTTCAGCTCAGGAGAATTCTGCATTAGTCCAGATTCCTGGCCACAGACAGCAGAATTTACAGCTTAACATAAGGAATCATTGAAAAGACTTGAAGTAGCTTCCAGAATATACAAGAAGGCTGGAAAACCAGGAGCAGACAAGCACCAAACCATTTGGACAGGGTTCTGAATAGCCTGTGGTACTGTAGTCCAGTTCCTTAGCCCCATATGAGGCATCTCATCTCATCTCTTCCTTTGTCTTCTGTCCTGTCCCAGATGGACTTTTTCAGGAGGAAGCATTAGAATAGGTAACTCCAAATGACTGACTAATAGGGACAGAGAAAATAATTACCTACCACATGAAATTCCTCAGAGAACTACGAAAACCCTAATTTCTGGATATGCACCTTCCCTCTAAGGAACCCCACCTCCTAGACTCATGAACCAAGAAACAATTTTCCAGCTCAATTTTGTTTAACCCAGCATTTCTCAAAATTATTCAACCACTTACCCTAATACCTAGTAATTGTAGAAGACACTTTTGGAAACAGTAAATAATTGCAAATCGGGTACATTATAAACATGTTTATGGGCTATAGATTACTATACGTATCTACACAGTCTATCATGTATAAAGGAGTTGCATGGAGCCCAAAACACTTTATGCTCAACTGCTAACCTAAAGGTTGGTGGTTTGAACCCCCCTAGCAGCATTATGGAAGAAAGTCCTAGCTATTTGCTTCCATAGATTGTTTTTAAGTGCCATCGAGTTGGTTCTGACTCATATATACCCTATATAGGGTTCCTGAGGAGTCACTGATGGCTTTGAACTGGCAACCTTGCAATTAGCAGTTCAGAGTTTCTCTTACAGCACCACAGTGGGACTCCACTTCCATAGATTACAGCCAAGAAAACCCAGTGGAGCACTTCTACACATGAGGTCTCCATGAGTCAAGAACCAATTTGATGGCAACAGGTTCAAATTTTTTTTTTTTTTTTTTGAGGGAGGGCGTTGTCATTGTTATTTGTTATGTCATCAAGTCACTTCCTACTCAAAGCAACCCTAAGTACAACAGACCAAAACACTGCTCAATTCCACACCATCCTCACAACCAATGCTATGTTTGGCCTGTTACGAGTCAATCCATCTTCAGCTGGTTCTCTAACCCTCTACTTTACCAAGCACGATGGCCTTCTCTAGGGACTGGCCCCTCCTGATAACATGTTCCAAATGCAGGAGTCAAAGTCTTGCCATCTTTGCTTTTAAGGAGCATTCCAGCTCTCTTCTTCCAAGACAAACACATTCATTTTTCTGGCATTCCATGGTATATTCAGTATTTTTTGCCAACATCATCCATGATTCAAAAGTATGAATTCTTCAATCTTCCTAATAAGTTGTCCAGTTTTCCCATGCATTGAAAATACCACCTCTTTATTTATTGGTCCAGTAGTGAAGGGTTTTTTTTTCTGTAGACTGAGGCAACAGCAAACACACCCTATACCCCAACATTATGGAGGTGTTGACCCCTTCAACATGCCCAAAGATGACTGGATGCCTTATTGTTTACTTTTTCCTTAACAAGACTGCTCTTGGAATTTGTTTCAGCCAAAGTTCATATAAACTTTAAAAGAAGAAAAAGGGTGATAGGACATTTAGAGTGATTTGTACAAGAACATCCAAGTTCCAAGGGATGACCTCTTTAGAAAACTATTGCAAAAATCCAGTCTATCTTCAAAATAAAGCACGATAAACAACACTAATGACTTATTAGACCAATAAGCAACATCATAATAAATGGAGAAAAGATTGAAATTGCCAAGGATTTCATTTTACTTGGATCCACAATCAATGCCCATGCAATTAGCAGTCAAGAAATTACATAATATATTTCATTGGGCAAATCTGCTGCAAAACATCTCTTTAAAGGGTTAAAAAGCAAAGATGTTAATTTGAGGGCTAAGGTACACCTGACCCAAGTCCTGGTATTTTCAGTTGCCTCACACACAGTGAAAGTTGTACAATGAAAAGGAAGACCAGAGAAAAAGCAATGTATTTGAATTACTGTGTTGGAGAAGAATATGAAAAGTATCATCCACTGCCAGAAGAACAAGCAAATCTTTCTTGGAAGAAGAGCAGTCAAAATGCTCCTAAAAAGCTAGGAATACAAGACTTTGCATCTCATACTTCAGACATGTTATCAGAGGGACCAGTCCCTGGAGAAGGTCATCATGTTTAAGGAAAGTGGAGGGTCAACAAAAAAGAGAAACAAGATGGAATTGACACAGTGGCAGCAACAATGGGCGCAAATGTAGCAACAATTGTGAGGCTGGCACAAGCCTGGCTGTGTATAGGGTCTGTTGTGTATAGGGTCTGTTGTGTATAGGGTCTCTCCCTGTGAATCAGAATTAACTTGACAGCACCTAACAACAGCCACTCCATTAATCAAATTACTATAATCTCTACGTCCTTAGTATATTTCACAGTGTGCATATATACACCTATATATTTCACCCACCTTACCTGGTGTAGCACTATGGGTTAATGTGCTGGACTGCAAAGTCGGTTTGAACCTCAAGGTTGGTGGTTCAAGCACACCAGCAACTCCTCGGAAACCCTCTACAGGGTTGCTATGGGTCAGAAGCGACTCGATGGCACTTAATAACAACAACCTCTTTGAAATAAATCTTGTGGGCTGATTGTTTTCACATAAGCCTGGGTTTCTCTGAACATACAAACATGCCTCCTCCTTGTTCAGCATCAGGCTGCCTTCCAGAATCCTACCTAGAAGTATCTCTAACTATGTATGTCACCAGCAACAAAACCATATGCCTGGGTCCTACGTGATGCTAACTGAAAGACAGACGCGACTCTCCATGCCCCAGCAGCATTGAGGTTTCTGTTTCTTTGTGTCTTCAGTTTTCCCACACTTTGGATCTAGAGTATTCACAGTCAAATTAATCCCCAGAGAGTCACTGAGCTCACTGCAGGGGAAATGAAGACCAGTGGGGATGCATGCAGCTGGCCCCCACATGACAGAGAGAGGAGCAAAGCTGAGAGGCACAAGCCGAGATATTAGAGCATCATCTGGCTGCTTACAGAGCCCTTAAGAGGAAAAAAAAGAGGTTCTGCAGACTGGCTCTGTTTTGTTGTACAGCTATCGGGGAGTTAGCCGACATCTGCATATTCAGTTGTGGATTCATGGTTGTGACCCACAGGATTTTCACTGGCTGAGTTTTATAAGTAGATCACCAGGCTTTTCTTTCTAGTCCATCTTAGTCTGGAAGCTTCACTGAAACCTGTTCAGCGTCACAGCAGCATGCAAACCTCCAGTGATAGACAGTGGGTCACTGCACTTGAAGTACATGAGCCAGGACTCAAACCCAGGTTTGCTGTATTTGTTGTTGGTTAAGTGCCGTCGAGTTGATTCTGACTCATCATGACTCCTATACAGGGTTTCTGAGGAGCAGCTGGTGTATTTGAACTGCTGACTTTGGGTTTTGCAGTCCAGCGCTATTCCTACAGCACCAGGTTTACTGCCTGGATGGTGAGAATTCCACTACAGACACACTACTGCCCCGGCTCTGCTTCACCCATGCCTAAAACACACAGAGCTCTGGTAGCATTGTTATTGTTGTTGTTGTTGTTGTTGTTGTTGTCAGGTGCCATCGAGTCGGAACCGACTCATAGTGACCCCATGCACAACAGAACGAAACAATGTCCAATCCTGGGCCAACCTCACTACCGCTGCCACACTTGATGCCATCAATGATGCCACCTGGCTGATCCATCTCATTGGGGGTCTTCCTCTTTTTCTCTGACCCTCCATCTTACCCAGCATGACATCCTTCTCCAGCAACTGTTCCCTCCTGACAATATGTCCAAAGTATGAGAGATGAAGTTTAGCCATCTTGGCCTCAAAGGAGCACTCTGGCTGCACTTCTTCCAAAACAGATCTATTGGTTCTTTTGGTAGCCCATGGCACTTTTAGTATTCTCCTCCAACACCACAACTCAAAGGCATCTGGTACCGTAGTGGTTATGAACTGGGCTGTGAACCGCAAGGTCAGCAGTTCAAAACTGCCAACTGTTCCACAGGAGAAAGATGAGGCTTTCTGCTCCTGTAAAGATTTATAGCCTCGGAAACCCTGTTCATGTTCGCTATGGGTTGGAATTGACTCGGCGGCACACAACAACAACAACAACACACACAGAGACACACATAGAGCCAAACCCACTGTTGTCAAGTCAATTCTGACTCACTGTGACCCTATATAGTGTTTCCACGGAGCTCCTTGGAAACCCTATACAGGCTTTGGGTTGGAACTGACTTGACAGCACTTAACAACAACAACAACTTTCTATAGGAGCAGAAAGACTCATTTTTCTTCCATAAAGTAACTGGTGGAGACCTTGTGGTTCACAGTCCAGAGCTGATCCTACAGCACCTTTAGGGCGCCTTTGCCTAAAACAGGGATAGGTTTCATTAGTAACTGGTGGAGACCTTGTGGTTCACAGTCCAGAGCTGATCCTACAGCACCTTTAGGGCGCCTTTGCCTAAAACAGGGATAGGTTTCATTAGTAACTCTCCCCTGTCTCTTCCCAGCCTGTGTTTAGCACTAAACACTTGAGCCCTTCACGTGCTACAACTGTGTCAGGTTTGGCAGCGTGCTAGCTGCTCCTTCCTCACCAGTACAACCTAAGCCACTGGGGAAAATAGCAAAAATCCTGTTTGTTTTCCCATTGATTCTCATTTATAATGACCCTAAAGTTACTGTTGTTGTTAAATGCTGTCAAGTCTGTTCTGACTCATAGCAACCCTGTGTAGATGATTTCAAGGGCTCTAAATCTTAGCAGAAGAAGAAAGCCTCATCTTTCTCCTGAGGAGTGGGTGGATTCAAACCTCCAATTTGTGGTTCACAAAGAAACCAAAAGAGACTTACAAAAATGGAAGAAAATACCATGCTCCTGGATAGGAAGACTCAACATTGTGAAAATGTCAATATTGCCCAAAGCAATATACACATATAATGCAATACCAATCCAGATCCCAACGACATTCTTCAAAGAGATGGAAAAAGCAATTTGTGGTTCACAGTCCTGTGCTTATCTTACAGAGCCACTGCACTCCCAACCCTAAAGACAGAGCTCCAACACTGAACCTGGTGTGGAGCTGTATGATAAAGCCCTGGAAGGCTAGGTTGCTTAGAACCACAAGGTTGGCAGTTCCAACTCACTAGCCATTCCTTGGAAACCTTATATAGGGTTGTTATGAGTCAGAACTGAATCAACAGCATTTAACAACAACAACAATGTGCCTCAACAACAGTGTTGCTTCTTCCCACTCCAGTTTCCCAGTTAGATTATACCCAAGCACCACATCCAGGCTCTCTGGACTGATACCACGTCCTGAACTTTCTCATTGCCTCTGAAGGACCTGTCAATCAGATAGGATTAGATTAATCTAAAATAAAATCTGGGAGTCCTGGCATGACGCTGCAGGATAATGCACTGGACCGCAAGGTCAATGTTTCAAACCCACGAAACAGCTCCTTGGAAACCATATGCAGGATTGCTACGAGTCGGAACCGATTCAGTGGCACTTAACAACAACAAAATAAAAACTAGAAAAAAGTGGCTTAAATACCCAGATATTTGTTTCCTCATGTGAAGGAAGTACCAAAGTAAGTGATCTAATACTGACAAGTGGACTTCAGAGTCAATGAAGAACTAAGTTTCCTTCTATCTTTCTCTCCCACAAGGACTTTCATGATCCCAAATGATTGCTGGAGCTCCACCCATCACATTCACATTCATAGGCAGCAAGAAGGAGGCAAGACACAAGAGACTCTCCAGATGTCTGTTTCCTTTCAGAAGACCATTTCCAGAATTGCCTCACAATTTCTACTTTAATGCAAGGCTAGAACTTAGACACTTGCTTCTAGGGACACTAGAATATGTGGTCTTTTTGGATAAATTGCCACTCCTAATAAGAAAAATGTGGCATCAGGATTGGAGGAAGACTCATTAACAACCTGCGATATGCAGATGATACAACCTTGATCGCTGAAAGTGAAGAGGAC
>NW_006408538.1:4949126-4955779 GCF_000296735.1 Chrysochloris asiatica
TTCGTTCTGCTGTGCATGGGGTCTCTATGAGTAGGTTCCGACTCGATGGCACCTGACAACAACAACAAATAATATGTGTAAGGAGCTCTGGTAGCATAGTGGTTACAAATCGGGCTGCGAACCTCAAGGTCAGCAGTTTGAAACTACCAGCTGTTCTGCGGGAGAAAGATGAGGATTTCTGCTCCCATACAAATTTATAGCCTCGAAAACCCTGTACAGGGTCGCTGTGAGGTGGAACCGACTCCACAGCCCATAACAACAACAACAATAATATGTGAGGCACTGTAGGATAAGCACTCAATCACAAGGTCAGTTTGAACTACAAGGTCAGCAGTTCAAACTCACCAGTCACTCCTCGGAAACCGTATACAGGGTCGCTATGGGTCGGAACAGATACAAAGACACTTGACAACAACAACAGGAGTGTATTGGAGTCCTGGTGTGGTGCTGCAGGAGAATGCACTGAACCTCAAGGTCTGTTTACACTGCAAGATCAGCGGTTACAACCCACCAATTGCTCCTTGGAAACCCTACACAGGGTCGCTGTGAGTCGGAACCAATTTGATGGCACTTAACAATAACAACAACAGATGTATATTAGTGAGGAATAAATTTACATTAATGTAGGCAGTCCAGAGCACATTTGATGACTGCACAGTTACTAGGGTCTTGGGCTCCATTTCTTATCCTTGCCATGTGATTCCATTTACGTTTCAGGATGAGCACTCCTGCTGCAGCCTTCATGTCTACAACCCAACTCTCCAAAAGAAAAGACAAGCAGGGGCCTTCAAAGATATTTCTTAAGGGCTGTGTGTGTCACTTCTGCTATATCCCATTGACTAGAGTTTACTTATAGGGCCATACAGAGCTTAAAGGGAGACTGAGAAATGATACTGGGTGTGGGGAGCATAAGTGGGGGCATGTGTCCAGCTAATGTGTGTAGTGTTACGAATCGGGCTGTGAACCTTAAGATCAGCAGTTCGAAACTACCAGCTGTTCTGTGGGAAAAAGATGAGGCTTTCTGCTCCGGTAAAGATTTACAGCCTTGGAAACCCTGTACAGAGTCGCTATGAGTCAGAACCGACTCCACCAGCACATAACCACCACCACCAATTATGGAAGAAAGGGAAATGCATATCAGAGATAAATAGCTATTTGTCACCATTTTAAAGGACGATATAAAAGATGCTGGGTACGAAGTTAATAACAGCTACCCCAATCTCTTTAGTCTACTAGGATCTCGCTAGATGTGTAGACTTGTCTTTACTAAATTCTATCACCAAACGTGACCCCTGGATTGTATCTGTAGTCAAACGGTCGTGGCTGTTAACGGTGCACCGTTGAGACTGTTCCAATCCAAAGTGACCCTGTGGAGAATCTTTACAGGAGCCGGAGCCTCGTTTTTCTCCCACAGAACAGCTACTGTTTTCAAACTGTCAGCCTTATGGTTAGCAGCCTAATGCAAAACCCACTACGCAGCCAGGGCTTCTTAATTGGGTGCCTAGAAAAGCTAATATGACTAAAGATGATGCACTACTGAAAATTAATAAGGGTTTAACAAAGTTGTCCTGGTGTGGCGCTGTGGGTTAATGAGCCAGACTGCAAAGCCGTTTGAACTTCAAGGTAGGTGGTTCAAGCTCACCAGGTGCTCCTCGGAAACCCTATGCAGGGTCACTATGTGTCAAAACCAACTCGATGGCACTTAACAACAACAACAAAGTTGCTAAGGAGCTCTGGTGGCGTAGTGGTTATGAGTTAGGTTCCAACCTCAGGGTCAGCAGTCCGAAACTACCAGCGTATTTGTGGGAGAAAGATAAGGTGTTCTGCTCCCGTATAGATTTACAGCCTCGGAAACCCTGTGCAGGGTCACTATGAGTCGGAACAGACTCCACGGTACTTAACAACAAAGTTAATAAGGGTTTAACAAAATTGCCCTGGTGTGGCAATTTTGCTGAATACAAAACTGATACACAAAATTAAAGAAATTTCCACGAAGCAGCAACATATGATTAGAAAAACAAAATCCAAACAAACTTTTAAAAGCATCATTTCTAATAGCATCAAAGATAAAAACCTAGGAATACATATATCAAAAGATACATAAGACCTTTCTCTATGGAGAAAGGACAAAGATGAGGCATTCTGCTCCCACAAAAATTTAAATGTCTTGAAAGCAGGGTCACTATGGGTCGGAACCAACTCCAAGGCACTTAACAACAGTAGATAAAATTTTAAAACACACTATGGTTGTAAGTGCCATGGAGTCGGTTCCGATCCATAGTGACCCTGGATAGGGTTTCCAAGGAGCAGCTGGTGAACTTGAACCACCGACCTTGCACTTCAAATTGATTTTGCAGCCCAGCACATTAAGCCACAGTGCCACACCAGGACTCCTAAAACACATTAAAGGAGACCAACTAAAAGGAGAGAGATACTATAGTAGTGGTTTATAAGACCAACTGGAAGAAATCCATACTGTGTCCATTCCAAAGAAAGGTAGTCAAACAATGTAGAAATTACCAAAATTAATATCACACACAAGTAAAATCCTGCTGAAGATCACTAAAAATCTAGTAATCTAACTAAACTGGACTACATTTCCCCCAAAAGAAGCTGGCCAATCATGTCATACTAACTAACCTTATTCTTTCCTATCTAAGACTTTCTGGCCTGTTCTATATTCCAGTCATAGACCTCTTTAATAAATAATTAAAAGGTTATTGGTTACTTAAGATTTTTTCCCACTCATTGCTGGTCATGAAACAGGTGGAATCAACTCATTTTAAATTAGTCCTTTGACAGAACTAGATAGAACTGCATTTACAAGCAGCAGCAGACAGATGAATCACAGAATGATTGAACACAGTGGTTTGGTTACAACTTAACCACTGTGTATTTTATATATGTTCTCTGAATTACCAGTTAGGAAGGTACCCAATAAAATTATCAAGTTCAGTCCACCATCTTGAAATAAAAAGCCAGTAAATCTTTTTAGATTTATTACTCATTCCATGAGTGATTGTTACTTAGTCAAATTCGGGAAAAGGTGATCCAACAAAAAGCAAAAATTATCAAACAACATCGATATACAAGCAAGTAAATTTTACTGAAGATAATTCTAAAATGACTGTAGAAGGTTCGGCACTGTAAGATAAGCAATAGATTGCTAACCTCAAGGTCAGTGGTTCAAACCCACCAGCCACTCCTCAGAAACCCTATACTGGCTGGGTCAAAACCTAGTTGATGGCACTTAATAATAACAACAGCACATAAACAAAAAGCTGCCAGAAATTAAAGCTAGATTCAGAAGAGGACCAGGGAAGAGAGATATGTTTGATGTCAGATGGATCACTCCTAACTGAAAGCAGACAATGGTAATCTGTATTTTATTGACTACACAAAGGCATTCAACTATGAGGATCATAACAAACATTGTGAAACATGAGAATTCCAAAACACGTAATTGTGCTCATGTGGAACCTGAACATAGACCAAGAGGCAGTCCTTTGAACAGAACAAAGGAATACTGCATGGTTCGAAATCAGGAAATATCTACATCAGAGTTTTATCCTTTCACCACATTTAGGCAATCTGTGTACTATGCAAATAATCAGGGAATCTAGACCATATGAAGAACACAGCATCAAGATTAAAGAAAGGCTCATTACCAACCTGTGATATGCAGATAACACAACCACACTTGCTGAAAGTCAAGAAGATTTATCGTCCTCAGTATAGATCACACCTCAACATAAAGAAAACAAAAATCATGAGAACTGGACCAATAAACAACATCACAATAAACAGAGAAAAGATTGAAATTGTCAAGGATTTCGTTTTACTTGGATCTACAATCAACACCTATGGAAGAAGCAGTCAACAACAAAAAAGAATGCAAATCTGCTGGGGGGGGAAAAAACTTTTAAAATATTAAAAGATGTCACTCCTGGTGTAGCACTGTAGGATCAGCACTAAACTGCAAACCACAAGGTCAGCAGTTCAAACCCACCAGTTGCACCTCAGAAATCCTATACAGGGTCACTATGAGTCAGAACCAACTCAATGGCACTTAACAACAACCCAACCATGGAATTTTTTAATCATCTCAAATGCATATGAGTCCTGGTGTGGTGCTGCAGGATAATGTGCTGGGCTACTAGGTCAGTTTGAACTATAAGGTTGGTTGTTCAAACCCACTAGTTACTCCTCAGAAACCTTACATCGGGTCACTGTGGGTCAGAACTAACTGAATGGCACTTAGAAACAACAACAATGCATATAAAAACTCAGCAATGAGTAAGGAAAATAAGAGAATTGATGCATTTGAATTATGGTGTTGGAGAAGAATGTTGAATATACTACAGACTGCTAGAAAAACTAGCAAATATGTTTTGGAAAAAAATACAGCCAGAATGAGCTTCAGAAGCAAAGTTGGCGAGACTTCAAAAGCAAAGTTGGTGAGAATTCATCTCATATACTTTAGACATATTATCAGGGGAGACCAGTCTCTGGAGAAGGACATCATGCTTGGCAAAGTGGAGGATCAGTGAAAAAGAGGAAGACCTCCAGCCAGATGGGTGGGCACTGTGACTGCAATGATGGACTCCAATTTACAAACAATTGTGGGGATGGCGCAAGACTGGGCAGTGATTCATTCTTATTGTACACAGGGTCACTATGAGTTGGAACTGACTCACTGGTACCTGACAACACTACCAATAGCCGCAAGAAAATTTTTATAGAACTTCAGAGGTTATACACATCTGTATTACGCCTGAGCGAAGTCAATAGTTCTTAGCACATTAGGCTTAGAAATCTACAATAATACCTGAGTATTTTAAAAGTACTGATACAAAATCGTTTAAACTTTTATTAAACCAAAGTATTGCTACTAAATCACTGAAACAGTTATTAAACAAAAATACCAAAATGTGAAACTTTTGTTTCTCAAAATATCATCCATCTAGTTCTATACACTTCTGAAGGGCACGTTTTAATCTCTCTAATCCCCATGAATTCTACTCTCTTCAATTTATACCACATCAAGATGGCCATTTTGGCATCCTCGAAGGACTCAAATTGTGTTCTTTTTCATTGTTCTTTGAGTTCTAGGCACAAAAGGAAGGCTGAAGGGACAAGATCCCAGCTTTAAGGTGGATGGGATAAGGTTTCCCAATGAAATTCTCATAGAACAGCCCTTTTTTACCCTCGAAGAATGAACAAGTACATTGTCACAGAAAAAATTCCTCAGCACAAATTTCCTGAATTTTATCTCACCAATGCAGTTTTCAATTTACTTAAAACTTCTTCATAATAAAGCCCCCACAATACTTCTGTGTCCCTCAAGAAAATCGAGCAAGATTCACCCTTTGGAATCCCAAAAAACAGTCAAAAAACAGAGCAGACCTCTCTGTCTTGAATTGAACTGGCACAACAGATTCCCTCAGAAGCCATTGTTCTGATTACTCTGATTGAACCTTTTTCTTCTTTTTAAGACGCCTCAAAGAGACTTGTTAGATGCTGACGAGTCAGTTCTGATCCATAGTGATACTATGTACGACAGAACGAAACACTGCCCAGTCCTGCACCATCCTCACCATTGTGATTACGCTTAAGTCCATTGCTGCAGCCACAGTGCCAAGCCATCATTGGGGATCTCTTTCTTTTTCGCTGACCCTCCACTTTAGGAAGTATGATGTCCTTCTTCAGGAACTGGCCCCTCCTGATAATATGTTCAAAGTATGAGAAATGATCTCTGGCCATCTTGGCTTCTAAGGAGTATTTGGTTGTACTTCTTCCAACACAGATTAGTTTGTTCTTATGTCAGTCCATGGTACCTTTAATGTTCTTCTTCAACACCATAATTCAAATGCACCCATTCTTTTACAGCCTTCCTTATTCATTGTCCTACTTTCACATGCATATGAGGCTATTGAAAATACTATGGCTTGGGTCAGGCGCACTTGCGTCCTCAAGCTGACATCCTTGCTATTGAACACTTTAGAAAGATTTTGTGCTGCAGATTTGCCTAATACAATACATTGTCTTATTTCTTGACTGTTGCTTCCATGAGCGCTGATGGTGAATCCAAGCAAAACAAAGTCTTTGACAACTTCAATCTTTTCTCCATGTACCATGTTGTTGTTTATTGATCTAGTGATGAGGATTTTTGTTTTCTTTACATTGAGGTGGAACCCATACAAAGGTTGTGGTCTTTAATCTTCATCATTAAGTATTTTAAGTCGTCTACACTTTCAGGAAGCAGGGTTGTATCCACTGCATATTGCAGGTTGTTAATGAATCTTCCTCCAATCCTGATGCCACATTCTTCTTCACATAATTCACTTTCTCAGATTATTTTCTCAGTATTCATATTGAACAAATATGGTGAAAGAATACTCCCCACACTTTACTTGATTTTAAACCATTCAGTGTCCCTTTGTTCTTTTCTAATAGCTGCTCCTTGGTCTGTATACAGGTTCCTAATGAGCACAATTAAGTGTTATGGAATACTCATTCCACAGTGTTGTCCATAACTTGTCATGATCCATACAGTCAAAAGCTTTTGCATAGTCAAAAAATCACAGGTAAATATCTTTCTGAAAGTCTTTGTTTCAGCCAAGATCCATCTGACATCAGCAATGATATCCCTC
>NW_006408538.1:4955879-4976459 GCF_000296735.1 Chrysochloris asiatica
AGCAGGGTTGTATCCACTGCATATTGCAGGTTGTTAAAGAATCTTCCTCCAATCCTGACGCCACATTCTTCTTCACATAATTCACTTTCTCAGATTATTTTCTCAGTATTCATATAGAACAAATATGGTGAAAGAATACTCCCCACACCTTACTTGATTTTAAACCATTCAGTGTCCCTTTGTTCTTTTCTAATAGCTGCTCCTTGGTCTGTGTACAGGTTCCTAATGAGCACAATTAAGTGTTATGGAATACTCATTCCACAGTGTTGTCCATAACTTGTCATGATCCATACAGTCAAAAGTTTTTGCATAGTCAAAAAATCACAGGTAAATATCTTTCTGAAAGTCTTTGTTTCAGCCAAGATCCATCTGACATCAGCAATGATATCCCTCATTCCACATCCTTAACTGAATTCAGTTTGAACCTCTGGCAGTTCCTTGTCAATGTATTGTTACAACAGTTTTTTAATTATCTTCACCAAAAATTTACTTGCATGTGATACTAGTGCTATTGTCCTATGATTTCCACATTCCATTGGGTCACCTCTCATAGGAATGGGCACAAATTGGATCTCTTCCAGTCATTTGACCAGATAGCTGTCTTCCAAACTTCTTGGCATAGATGAGTGAGTGTCTCCAGTGCTCCATCAGTTTGTTGAAAGATTTCAATTTGTATTACATTAATTCCTGAAGTCTTGTTCTTTGCTATCTTGGACTTCTTCCTTCAGTATCATCAGCTTTTGACCATATACTACTTCTTGAAAGGGTTAAACATCGACCATTTCTTTTTGGTACAGTGACTCTGTGTATTCCTTCCATCTTCTTTTGATGCTTTCTGTATCATTCAATATTTTTCTCACAGAACCCTTCAGTATTGCTAGTCAAGGCTTGACAACAAGACTGAAACAAGCATATTACTAGGAGTACTTGTCTAAAACCATCTGATCATAGACACATGTTTCAACATGCTTTGTTTGGAATAAATGCATGCAAATATGAACTGGAACCCTCTAGTAACAATACTTTAGACTACCTCTTATATTAACTTGATGACATCAAACATGAATACATGTACTGGTGAGAACACTGCCCTTACCATAAAAATATCTGGGTTTCTATTCCAGCTTTAGAAATCCCTGGGTGGTACAAGTAGTTAAGTTCTTGACTACTAACAAAATATTGGCAGTTCAAATCCGCTCAGAGGCACTGCAGAAGAAAGACCTAAACATCAGCTTTTGAAAGTTCAAAACTCTATGGAGCACAGTTCTACTCTGCCACATGACATTTGATAGTAACTATTTGTTCGTTTGTTTGTTTACTTTCTTTCTCCCAGTTTTGGAACTTTTTAGCTTGGTAGTCACAAGCAAATTACTTTACTTCCAGTTTCAGATTCTTCTTTTCTCTAGGAGGATACCATCAATGGGATGTTAGGTGACCAAATATGAGCAAACAGTTAGCACCATTCAATAAATGTCCTCTGAGTCTAAATATATATAAAGAAGTTCACTATTATACTAATTAAAGATAACATCTATCACTCCTTTTATATGAACGTTAAAAAATCACACTGTGATTTTCTCATTTTAGAAGAACAAAGTCAGTATTTTCAAAACTATAACTAGTATAGTATTTAATACCATGAGTTAATCAGTTATTTTCATTAAAAAATATAAAAGCTTGTATTGGAAATTATACCCATAAAGTCCATTTGGTTTTACAACTTAATTATATGTAGTAAAACTTTACAGCCACATTTAACAGGTATTAACCTAATTTTTTTTTTTCAGCAAAAGCAATATTTGATTGGAAGTGGACCCTAAGTCAAGAAAACAAAAAGGAACGCCCTTAAAATATTTCCTTAGTATTTATTCTTCATAAAAGGTCACCTTAGCTAATGCATGGGTTTGCTTAATATCTTATTTGTGTTATCTCAATATTTTTTAGTAAAACAAATTTGTTACTATGGTGCTCAATTTTAGCATTACCACAAAAACGAAACAAACAAACAAAAAAAGGCCAGTATCAGGAAGGAAAAACTAACTGAGTTTTAGAATACCAAAGTTTAGCCAATTGAGCTTATGTATTGATTAAAATAATTTTTAAACTGCTGAGACAGATGAGAGCCTTGTATTAATATCTTATTATAGTCTGCAGGATTTGTCACTTTCTTTTATAATAATGCCAAAAATGAAAACTAGTCTACTCAAGCACTGAAGATACATTACTTTTAATCTTAATATACTTTGGAGTGAAATCATACCATAATTTCCACCTTATTTAATGTACTTCTCTATAAAATAGAACATTTTTTTAAATTCTTAATAAAATCTATAAGACACCATTAGGACCTTAAAATATGCTTCATATAGAATATTTACAGCTGATAGCTTCGAAGGAGCCAGCATACATATGCATAAGCAATAATACAGACTTCTTGAGAGATTATCTAAAATTCAATTTGATTCTACAACTATTTATTGACTTGTGTATAATCAGAAATAACAAGTTTGTGTAATGAATGAGAATCACACACGACACCATATCTGCTGTGGTGGTGCTTATGTGCTGTGGAGTTAGTTCCAGCTCATAAGGACCCTCTCCATAGGGTTTCTGAAGGAGCTCTGGTAGCGTAGTGGTTACGAATCGGACTGCGAACCTTAAGGTCAGCGGTTCGAAACTACCAGCCGCTCCGCGGGAGAAAGATGAGGCTTTCTACTCCCGTAAAGATTTACACCCTCGGAAACCCTGTACAGGGTCGCTATGGGTCGGACCCGACTCGATGGCACTTAACAACAACAACATAGGGTTTCTGAGATTAAATCTTTATATGAGCAGAAAGCCTCCTCTTTTTCCCGCGGAGCAGCTGGTAGTTTCGAACTGCTGACTGGGATTAGCGGCCCGATTTGTAACCACTACACTACCACAGCTCCTTATACCAGGTGTTTTTGTTGTTGTTGTTGTTAAGTGCCATCGAGTCAATTCCGACCCATAGTGACCCTGTATAGGGTTTCCAAGGAGCAGCTGGTGAGCTTGAACGGCAACCTTGCAGTTCAAACGGATTTGCAGTCTGGCGCATTAACCCACAGCACCACACCAGGAGTTCTATATGGGGTGTAGACCCCTATAATACAGGTTCTAGAGCCCTGGTGGTGCAGTGGGTTTCGCATTGAGCTGCTAACCTCAAGGTCAGCTGTTCAAACTTACCAGCTGCTCCATGGGAAATAGATAAGGCTTTCTGCTCCCCTTATCAGAAGCCCTAATAAAGACTTACAGTTTCAGAAACCCTAGGGAAACTTTCAACTCTATCCTGCAGGGTACTATGAGTTGGAATCAACTTGGTGGCAATGGGGACATAAGCAATGATTGGAGACACCTTGGCTTGCAATAACTACAGAGTACTACTAGATTCCAGTGAGAAGAGTAGGGCTGTTGCTAAACATCCTACAATGCACAGAGCAGTGCTCGACAACAAAGCATTATCCAGCCCAAACTGTCAATAATACAAAGGTTGAGGGCCTTGCTTAGTTAAAAATAAGTCTAGTAAAAACAAGATTATGGTTTTGTGATGGCGATGTTGCTGTTGTCGTTAAGTGCCATCAAGTTGGTTCTGACTCATAGCAACCCCGTATAGAGTTTCCGAGGAGTGACTGGTGGGTTTGAACCACCAGTCTTGTAGTTAGCAGTTCAGGGCTTATCCCACAGTGGCACACCAAGATTCCAATAAATGTTTTAAATAAGTAAACTATTAATAATTATGATGTTGTTGTTAGGTGTCATGGAGTCAGTACCAACTCATAGTGACCCTATGCACAGCAGAACGAAACACTGCCCAGTTCTGGGCCAACCTCACTACTGTAGCCACGCTTGAGAACATTGATGCTGCCATTTTGCCAATTCATCTCTCTGGGGAGCTTCCTCTTTTCCTCTAACACTCCACCTTACAAAACCTGATATCCTTCTCCAGAAACTGGTCCCTCCTGACAATATGTCCAAAGTAGGAGAGATGAAGTTTGGCCATCCTGACCTCCAAAGAGCACTCTAGCTGTACTTCTTCCAACACAGATCTGTTTGTTCTTTTGGCAGCCCATGGCATTTTCAATATTCTCCTCCAACACCATAACTCAAAAGCATCAACTCTTTACGGTCTTCCTTATTCATCATCCAGCTTTCACATGCACATGAGGTTATTGAAAATAATATGGCTTGGGTCAGGCACACCTTAGCCTTCAAGCTGACATCATTATGTTGTTGTTAGGTGCCATCGAGTCAGTACCGACCCATAGTGACCTTCTGCACAGCAGAACAAAACACTGCCCAATCCTGGGCCAACCTCACTACTGTTGCCATGCTTGAGACCATTGAGGCTGCCACTTGGCTAATCCATCGTTGGGGATCTCCCTCTTTTTCTCTGACCCCTTCACCTTACCAAACATGATATCCTTCTCCAGTGAATTGTCCCTCCTGACAAAATGTCCTAAGTATGAGTGATGAAGTTTGGCCATCTTGGCCTCGTAGAAGCTCTCTGGCTGCACTTCTTCCAAAACAGATCTGTTTGTTCTTTTGGCAGCCCATGGCATTTTCAATATTCTCCTCCAACACCATAACTCAAAAGCATCAATTCTTTTATGGCCTTCCTTACTCACTGGCCAGCTTTCGCATGCGTACGAGGTTATTGAAAATACCATGGCTTGGGTCAGGCACACCTTAGAACTCAAGCTGACATCTTTGCTCTTCAACACTTTAAAAAGGTCTTGTGCAGCAGATTTGCCTAATGCAATACGTCGCCTGATTTCTTGACTGCTGCTTCCATGAGTGTTGATAGTCGATCCAAGAAGAATGAAGTCCTTGACAACTTCAATCTCTTCTCCATTGATAAGAATGCTGTTTATTGGTCCAGTGGTGAGGATTTTTGTTTTCTTCACATTGAGATGTAATCCATACGGAAGACTGTGCTCTTTGCTCTTCATCAGTAAATATTTTAAGTCCTCTTCACTTTCAGCAAGCAAGGTTGTATTATCTGCATATCACAGGTTGTTGATGAGCCTTCCTTCAATCCTGATGCCACATTTTTCTTCATATAACCCAGCGTCTCGGATTATCTTTTTAAACAATGGTAAATATCATGAAGGAAAACACAGTGCTATTGGTAGGCTCTGGATCTCTCTCGCTTCTGAGCTGAAAAGAGTAACTTGGTCATATCCAGAGAATCCATATATCAAACCCATGACTGTTGAGTGGATTCTTACTCACAGCAACTGTATAGGACAGAGGAGAACTGCCCTGTAGACGTTAAGGCTGTAATGAAAGCAGTTTTCCCAGTCTTTCTCCTGTTTAGCAGTTGGCTGCTTTAAAAGCTATGCTACCAGAGCTTCTTTGTCCATAGGATAACTTCCTGGGTAACCTCAGGCAAACTAACCAGAAATCAGAACATACCAAAGACCCAAGCTAAAATAGGGTCCTTTCTGGGGGGGAAAAGTCAGTGTTTTAGGCAATTGTTCCACAATTATTTTCTCTCTTAAATGTGGTTATCACCCTCGGATAGCATTGACAACATAAATAAATTTTTAATAAACCAGATAGTGTTTGGGACTCAATGAGACTATTTTCTTTAAATACAAAGATACATTTTCTTTTTTTTTAATGTTGCCTGATTTCTATCCAGTCTCTCTTTCTTAGAAGAGATTCTGAGAGGCTGCTAGTCATAGCATCTCCTTGCCTCCTCCAGCAGAATGACCACATGACACAAGCTGGACCAACTAGAGACCCTCTTCAAGGCAAAGGGAGGAAAGGCCAGTGCAGTTGACTTGTTTAATGTAGCATCCTAGAGAACATCTTTGTTTAAGTATTCCTGCTGCCATGGTCACCAGGGATACTGTGATCCTTGCTTTCCATGGGTCCAGTTATTCAGCTTTCCTGAGATGGTGTGAGGATCCTAGGGTTTTTCTAATAAATAACTCTCTCTGCTTGAGTTGACCAGAGTTTCATCTGTTGCTTGCAACCAAAGAATCCTGCTTAATATAGTGTGGTGCTTTGTTTTAGGAATGGATAGTGGCTCACAGAGGGAAGTAGGAAAACAACAACAACAACAACAAAAACAGAGCTTTCTTTTTTCCAATTGCTTACTCAGCCTGCCCTTGGAGTCTTTATTGGTCAATTTCACTTAGGGTCATTTCTGTGTCTTCTGAACTGATGTTGGTAGATAACACTGCCTGAAATGACCATTAACTATCTAGTACACATTGTATTTTAATGTTAGTGTCTTCCCCTAAACTGTAAGGTCCATGAATGCCATTTCACTAAGCATCTCTTCCTACCCTTCAGAGTGCCAATTGTTGTTGTAGGGTGTCATTGAGTCAATTTTTGATTCACAGCAATTCTATATGACAGAGTAAAACTGTCAAATAGGCTGTTCTAGGCTGTAATCGTGGAAGTAAAGCACTGGATCTTCCCCCTGCAGAGCCACTGGGAGGGTTCAAACTGCCAACATTTTGGTTAGCAGCCAAGCACTTAATCATCGCATCACTGTTGTTGTTGTTGTTAAGTGACATCAGGTCGGTTATGACTTATAGCAACCCTGTATAAGATTTCCAAGGAGCAGCTGGTGACTTTGAACTGCAGACCTTGTGGTTCAAATCAACTTTGCGGTCCACACCAGAGCTCTTCAAAGATCCAACTAGGATTTGTAAAAGGAATTACTATGGAAGGCAGCAGCCAAGATGGCCCTAATGGTTCTTGCCTCTTGGTATTTATTCCTTGTATAGTCCTCTTTCACACTGAATAGGGCTGACTTGTATCTTTAACATGATACCATTAGAATGAAAGTATGTGACTTCTAAGACTAGATCTATACAAGATTGTAGCTCTAGCCTTCTCCCTTGGATCACTCCATCTGGGGGAAGTCAGCCTTTGTATTTATTGTGAGGACATACTGGAAGCTGATGGAGAGGCTCACTTGGTGAGGGATTAAGATCTTCTGCCCAAAGCCAGCACCATTTTGCCATTCTGAGCTATTTGTAATCAATTCCTCCAGCTTCTGTCAGCCTTTCAGAGGACAGGTGCTCTGATCAGCATCTTGACTCCAAACTGATAAGATACCTTGAGCCAGAACCACTCAGTTAAACCACTTCAGAATTCCTGATTCACAGAAACTGTGTAAGAAAATGAATGGTTGTTGTTCTGAACCACTAAGTTTTGGGGTAATCTGTTAATCAAAAATAAGTAACTAATATCCTTGGAAACCCTATACAGGGTCACTATGGGTCGGAATCGACTCGACAGCACTTAACAATCACAACAAAATGAAAGAAGAGGAAACAATTTTTTTTGTTTCCTTCAAGAAAGAGAGGAGGCATGGTGACATGGTGGTCAAGCATTCAGCTGCTAACCAAAAAGTCAGCAGTTCAAACCCACCCACCAGTCTTCAGGTGAAAGATGTGACAAATCAGATTCTGTAAAGGTCACGACCTTGGAACTCTCATGAGGCAGTTCTATTCTTCCCTAAATGGTTGCTGGGAGTTGAAATTGACTTGACAGCAATGAGTTTTTAAGGAAGTTCCTATGAATAAAACCACTAAACTATACATTGATTCAGTTCCACTTTTAGAAACTAAAGGCAAGAACAAAACCCACTTGCATATTGTGCCAATTATAACTCCTAACATGACAACTACCTAGTAAATATAGAACATTTTTAGGTGTTATGTTCTACTAAGAATCCTTCTGAAAGAAGTTGGAAAAAAACATTAAGGATAAAGGCATCATATATTTTTTAAAATGATGGTTGGTATTTATGAAACAATAGGGTAGAATATCTGAAACCAAGATAGTTCTAGAAAATCCTATCAGTACCCAAAGCTGAATGATGTCACGTTGTTGTTGTTAAGTGCCGAGGAGTCGGTTCCCACCTATAGTGACCCTCTATAGGGTTTCTGAGCAGCACCTGGTGAGCTTGATCCACCAACCTTGAAGTTCAAACGGTTTTGCAGTCTGGCACATTAACCCACAGTGTCACACCAGAATTCCAATCATAATTAACCTTCACAGAAAGGTATGTTTTTTAAAAAATGGTTTTCCTGCTCAAGGACATGTTGAAATTTAGGCGAAAGGTGCCTTAGACCATGCTAAAGACTGAACTTAAACCTTGGAAATAGACAACTGTTTTATTGATAAAATTTCAGTATGTCCATGAGAAGAAAACCCGTGTGTGTTTTTTTTAAATCTAAAACAAAAACATACCTTTCTGCGAAGGCTCATTATGATTTTAAAAGAGCGTTGTTGTGGTTGTTGTCAAGTGCTGCCAAGTCACTTCTGATTCATAGAGACCCTGATAGGGTTTCTGTCTGTTTGCTTGTTAATCTTTTCAGGAGCAGAAAGCTTCATCTTTCTCCTGTGAAGCGGGTGGGCTCGAACCACTGACAAGGTAGTTCACAGTCCAATGCCTATCTTATATAGCCATAATGCTCCCTTTTAAATAATATTGACTAGAAAAGGGGCTGCTAAGAATTTTTTTTTTAACTATGTAGTTCATATGTACTTGGAAAAATCAAAGTATATGCATATAGTATCTCTTCTCAGTATAATTTTAATAAACCAAGAAGACCTGAATGTTAAGTCTAAATGACTGTATAGTCTATGTTACTGCTTTGCCATCGAGTTGATTCCAACTCATTGTGACCCCGTAGGACAAAGGAGAACTGCCCCATAACAGTTCCTAGGTTGTCATCTGTATGGGAGCTGATCACTAGGTCTTTGTTCCCTCAGTCACAGGTGGGTTCGAACTGCAACCTTTTGGTTACCAGTCCAGTGCTTACACATTGTGCCACCAGACTGATTCACTCTCAGCCTCACTCCATGTATACATATGTATAGGGGTTTATGTATATGTGTGTACATTGTTGTATTGTTGCTAAGTACCACTGAGTACATACGACTCATAGCAACCTTGTACAGGATTTCTGAGGCTGTAAATCAGTGTGGGCAACGAAAGTCTCCACTTTCTCCCTTAGAGTGGTTGGTGGGCTTGAACCACTAACCTTGTGGTTGGAAATCCAGTGCTTATCATGTAGAATCACCATGTTCCCTGTACATATAGATACACACACACAAGGGTAAGTAAAAAATTATCTTCGCTCTGGCTGAAGAATTTATTTTAGAAAACACAAATACATCATTTTTTATATAATCTCCTTGTTTTTCAATACACTTTGTCCATCTTTCAACAAACTTGTGTATTCTCTTATCAAAAATGTTTTAGGCTGAGCTGCATGCCACAAATGCACCAGTGTCTTCAGGGCTTCATCAGAGATGACTCTTCATCCTTAAAGGGCTGCTTTCAGGGGACCAAACAGGTGAAGGTCCAATGGAGCAAGATCAGGACTGAACAGAGGATGCTTTAACACCTCAATAGGAAGTTTGTGCAGAGTGTCAACAGTGTGGGAAAGGTCACAATGCCTTTGAAAAGCAGTCCTCTGAGTTGAATCAAAGTTTAGGCTTCAGTTCCTCAGAGAGCATCTCACTATAACAAGCACTGATGACTGTTGAACCTTTTTCCAGATCATGTTCCAATACCGGCCCTTGAGAAGCCCAGAAAATTATAAGCATCGATTGGTTGACTTTTGAACGTTTTCTTGGTAGGTGATTGAGGCAGAATAAACTCTGCCGTTTACTGTCAGGCTCGAAGTGATAAATCTATGTCTCATCACCAGTGACAATTTTTTAAGAAACTTTTTCCTTCCTTCAAGTATCAGTCCAAATTTTGTTTTCAGATGTCCAAACGCTTCTGTTTATGCTCTTTTGTGACTTGTTTCAGTACTCATCTCACACAAACTCTTCAAAACCCAAGTCTGTCATGGATTATTTCATTGGCAGAGTCATGGCTGATCTGCAAATGATTTGCCACATAATCTGCTGTCATGCATCTATTCAACAGAATCATTTCATGTGCATGCTCAATGTTGTGATCAGCCATAAACGTGGATGGGTGTTTTAACATAACCAAAGTGCAATAATTTTTTACTTACTTTCATATATATAGCTCTGGCAGTGTAGTGGTTACGAATCGGGCTGCTAACCTCAGGGACAGCAGTTCAAAACTACAAGCTGTTCCACAGGAGAAAGATGAGGCTTTCTGCTCCTGTAAAGATTTACAGTCTCAGAAACCCTGTACAGGGTCGCTGTGAGTTGGAACTGATTCCACGGCACATACAACAACTATATATGTGTGTGTGTGTGTGTGTTTATACATATACAAAAGGACTTCATAAAATACAAGGAAACATTAAATGAAATGATCATGGAATTTTCCAGTAAACTTTTTGAAGTCCACTAATATGTGTGTAAGTGTGTGGGCAATAGTGTTCCATTCTGTTGTGTATAAGGTCGCTATGAGTGGGTAGTGACTCGACAGCACCTAAAACAACAACAGCAATGCAATGTGTATTTCCATTGTCATTACTCAAAATACTTTAAAATTCCTTTTTTGAAATATTCTTTCAGTTGTGACACATAATGTAGTGATTAAGAACAGGGATTCTGGATTCAGACTTCCTGGTCTCAAACCCCAGGTGATGGTGGTTGAAACTCCGACAGTGAGTGTAAAGCCAGAATGAATACAAGTCAGAGAACCAAAACGATTAGCAAAGGAGCGCCACAATGGCCATTCTGAAGGCATTATTTGAGAAATAGAAGGAGAACCAAGAAAGAAGAAAAAGTAAGAGAGATTAAAGATGAAAGGAATTCATAAGAAGTCTTCAAGCTCAAGAACCATGCAATTATCCCTTGTTCTGTGCCCTCCCAGTTGTTGTTGTTGTTGTTAAGAGCCATTCAGTTGGTTCTGAACCATAGCAACCCTGTACAGGGTTTCCGAGGCTGTAAATCTTTATGGGAGCAGAAAGCCTCTTCTTTCTCCCGCGGAGCAGCTGGTAGTTTCGAACTACTGACCTTGCGGTCTGCAGCCTGATTCGTAACCACTGTGCTATCAGAGCTCCTTTTAGCCTATGGAATATCCAGTCCCTGTCTTCATCATCCCATTGGCCATCCTCGGCTCTGCTGCTGGTCATATTCCAGGAATGCTACTCCTGTTTCTGGAGACACATGGACCACTCTGAACTATGCTACAAAAACACTTCCGGTCTCTATCACATCCACCAGGAGGCAGGTGATGAGTGCCTGAGTACACACTAATATACAATCATCAATTAAATATAAATATGACGCCACAATGTCTCAGGGAAAACAGACAATTGCAGCTTACACGAAGAAACAAGACAGAGTGCCTCAAAAAAAAATTGGAACTACTTGATACAGAATTTTTAAAAAGAATGGTCCTTAGGTACCTTCAATGAATTGCAAGAAAGGCTAAGGAAAGCAAGGAGAACACAGAAAAGACTTTAGAAGAATTCAGGAAAACACTACAAGAACAAACTGAGAAAATAAGTGAAAAATTAGAAACCATTACATTAAATTAGAAACCAAACAAGTAAAAAGCCAGAAGATTAATACAAAGACTTCAAAAATAGAGAGTACATTGAAAGGACACAGGAATAGAATTGAATCAATGGAATTCTGAATTACTGAGCTTGAAGACAAATCTCTTAATATTCAGGTATGGCGCTATGAGCTGATGCGTCAGACAACAAAGTCATCTGAACTGTAAGGTCAATGGTTCAAGCTCACTAGTTGCTCCTTTGAAACCCTATACAGGGTTGCTATGGGTCAGAATCGACTTGATGGCACTTAACAACAACATAACAACATAGAAACAATCAGAAAAAAATCCAAAAAAGTCTACTATTTATGTAGGACACTATTTATACTATTTATATGGGACTACAACATTGATATTCCAGAATAGGAAGAAAAAAAAAAAAAAAAACATTGAGAATATTGTCCAAGAGTTGGAACAAAGCTTCCATAACATCATGAAAGATAGTGATTCAAGAAGTTAAACTCTGAACACAACAGATCCCAGAAGGAAATCACCAAGACATATTATAACCAAGCTTTTCAAAACTAAAGACAAGGAAAGAATCATGAGAGCAGCTCAGGAAAAATGGAAAGTTACCTACAAAGGAGAACTAATATGACTAAGTTCTGACTTCATAGCAGAAACCATGCAAGCAGGAAGACTAGGGGATGACATATATAAAATGCTAAAAGAAAAAGATTGCCAACCAAGAATCATACCCAGCAAAATTGTCCATCAAATATGACAGCAAAAGTAGGACATTTCCTAATAAAAAGAAATTAAAAGAATTGGCAAAAGCCAGGCCAACCTTTCCAAAAGTACTAAAGGACAGAGAGCCAAGCAACAACAGTAGACAATGTGAGACTCACATGCATGACAGTATCACCCCGAATGCCACCTAGATATAGAAGGATTCAAAGTCAAACAAACCTACAAAACTGAAAACAGGGAACCAAACACACCACTTTGCATCATCAACAAGAAAAACATAAAGTAAGAAGAGGGAAGAATAAATAGTTATAGAACTTCTAAATGAAGAAGAAATCAAGTTGATTTCAAGAAAAAGATAATAAATAATAATAAATTGAGCTATAATCTAAAACCTCCTAACACTAGATCAACTCTTACCCTTAACACTAACCCTAGCCCTAATCATAACTCTAACACTAAACAAACTTGAAGTCAATTCTGACCCACAGGGACCCTGTATTAGGAGCAGGTGGTTAGCTTGAACCACTAACCTTATGATTCAAACCATTTTGCAATCCAGTGCATTCACCCACAGCACCATACCAAGACTCCAGGCCTAGCCTAGACCTAGTCATAGTCTTAACCCTAACTCCTTACTCCTCCCTCTCCCCCTCCCCCCCCAAAAAAAAGTAAAATAAAGAGAGAACATGCACTCATATCAGGAGCAATGAAAGCCATGTTGAATGGCCCAGGTCAATTTGCTGAGGACGACACTGAGGTCAGTTTTAGAGCGATCCCTTCACATGTACTATCAAAACTATGCATGCATTTTAACTACAAGCTTCTCTACAGCAACAACCCCACTAAGATTCCCGTATTCCCAATAGCACAGGGAACTGTGCTGGAACTACTGGAGACTGTGAACTTCTTACTTGTTAAATAACATAAATTATAAGAAAATGTTAATTTTTTCAGTATTAAAAAAAAAAAAAAAGACTGTGTGGCACATCATTAGACCTCGATGTTCAAGGCTAATTCCATGAGCCTCTGCATTAATGGGGTGATATTCTGTTTGGCTTTATTCTATTAATATTTATAGAGTGCTCATTGCCATAGCAACTAAGTGCTTTCCACAGAGAACTGATCAAATTATTAGGGAGAGGTAAATAGGAGAGGGGAGGACCACTGCATGAGTTGAAATGAAGCTTCTGATCTCCCTCTTAATAACCCTTTCCTCTTCCTACCAGCCAAAGCAGATTGCAGCATGTTCCTTCCTGCTCCTCTGGTAGCGTAGTGGTTACGAATCGGGCTGTAAGCCGCAAGATCAGCTGTTGGAAACTACCAGTGGTTCCGCGGGAGAAAGATGAGGCGGTCTGCTCCCGTAAAGATTTACAGCCTCGGAAACCCTATGTAGGGTTCCTATGAGTCGGAACCAACTCCACAGCACATAACAACAACAACAACAAAAACTAAAGAAGTTGCTGTCTGATCAGTTTCAACTAGGTCAACTCCACATGTGTGAGAGAGAATTTTGTTCCACGAGGTTTTCAAAGGCTAATATTTTGGAAATCTTCTTTCTTCTAAAATATCTCTGGGTGAACTCAAACCTCCAACCTTTCAGCTATTAATCAAGTCCTTGACCATCTGTGCCATCCAGGCACTCCTAGTCAAATCTAGAAGTAGAAAATATTTGTTAAGAAAATGCTTTACCCAAAAAAATGAGTTTCCATTGTGGAATTTTCCGCACTGATTCAGGGGGTAAATGATAAGGTCTTTCTGAGTTCCTCAAGCAATGCTATGGAGATGACCACCAATTCTAGCAGAGATAAGCCTGTGCCTGCCATTGGGCTAAGAAGGTGTTCCTCTCCTAGTATGGTGTGGCAGGGCGGAAGACTGCTTGCTACTGACTCATCTTTGTGTAATCACCAAGAGACTATCTTAGACAAAGTCGGAAGTATCAACACCCAAACCCAAGAGTTAAGATTTCAGATAAGCACCCTTGAAACTTGAAAGAGGTCGTTTTAGGATAAAGAGATGCATTCCTTTACACTGTGGGTAGTCAATTTATTACCTCATCTGGAACTTGTTACTACAAGAGCCTACATCAACCAAAAATAAAGTTCAAGAAGGTTCAGATAAAAGTCTGAATGGAAATTACACACAGGCTATTGAGATGACTTTAGGGAGGTTGTTAATTCAATAAAAATCCACCAAGGACACAAAGAATCTACCAAGGATTTTCTGCTATATCCTGATACATTCTTAAATTCTGAAGGTCCCATTCTCTTCCACTTGTGCCACTCCTGAGCCAAGGGGACTAGAAAGAACAGATTTGTTGTTGTTGTTAAGTGTTGTTGAGTCAGTTCTGACTCACAGTGACCCTGTATAGGGTTTCCAAGGAGCGACTGGTGAGCTTGAACTGCCGACCTTTGAAGTACATTAACCTGCACTGCCACACCAGGACACCAGAAAAGATAGTAGCTAACAATGGTGAATTTCTTATATCCTAATTGGAGTCCTGGAATGGTATTATAGAACAAGCACTGGACTGCTAACTGCAAAGTCAGCTGTTCAAACCCATCATCCACTCCTCAGAAACCCTATACAGGGTTGCTGTAAATCAGAACTGACTCGACAGCACTTAACAACAACACTGCTCTTTATTAGCATGATTTGCTTGCTAGATCACAAAAGATTAAATAAAGCCCCCTTCCTCCTCCCCATCACCCAGGTCTTGGAGAAACTGTCCAGCAAATTGGACAATGGTCCAACCATAGGAGAATAATTGAAAGGCCTAACTTAAGTGCTCAACAAAGGAAGGGGAAGTCATATCTCAACTTTGTCAACAGTTTGCTTACCCAGAGCAGAAATTCTCTGGTGAAGTAAATTGCAAAGCTATCTCCTCATTGCATTTAGCAACTTGGGATAGCTTTGGTTCTAGGTGGAGCAGATGGTCTCCCAGGAGCATGATAAGGGGAGCTCATGACACCCATTTCTTCTTAGTGTCCTCTTGCCTTATTGGTTAATGCCCCAAATACCACTAGGTTGTAACTTAGTCAATATAGGTAAGTGATTCTCATACTTTTGCCTGCATCAGTATCACCAGAAGGATTTGTTAAAATAGATAGTGGGGTCACAACCTCTAATTTCTGCTTCCGTAGGTCTGCGGTTGTTGTTGTTAAGTGCCATCGACTCAGTTCTGACACATAACGACCTTGTATAGGTCTGTGGTAGAGTCCAAGAATTCGAATTTCTAACAAGTTCCCTGTTGACATTGCTCTAGGTCATGATGTTTTTGTTGTTAAGTGCCATCGAGTCAGTTCCAACCCATAGAGACCCTGTATAGGGTTTCCATGGAGCGGCTGGTGAGCTTGAACTGCCGACCTTGCAGTTCAAATAGACTTTGCAGTCCAGCGCATTGACCCACAGTGGCACACCAGGACAGGATAGTCATTCAAATGCAAGTTTCTATCAGGAATGGATTCGCTCAAGTGGCCATCAGCCCCTTCACCTGCAGATGAAGAAAGGTGACAGGAACAGGTTAGGTTGAGGAGAGGGAGACTGAGGCTCCTGTTCAGTAGTTCACTGTTTTGCCCAGGAGAGAGCTTCGGGCTTCTCCCTACACCCCAGGGCTCCCTAACTCCTGGCCCAGCTTCCCAGGAAATGGGAGCAAAGAAAGACCCCTCCTCACCACACTCTCAGTACCTCCCAGGCTGGCAGCTGGACTGTCACTCTTGCCAATCTCCCTGTCAGGCAGCAGCTGCTCCCAGTCTTAGGGGAACTGGCCTGTCAAAGAGTGACTGGCCAAGGCTGTGAATTGCAAATCGACCCAGTACTGGCCCAAGCTCCCTGCCCAAGAGGCAGCTGTACTAGGGGACGGCCCCTTTCCCACTACACACACACACACACACACACACACACACACACCCCAGCCACCCTCTCCAGCAAGATGAGTCAAGAAGCCAGTTTCCTCCACCCACAAAGTGATACTTTGAGATTTCTCTTTTGGCTCAAAATACCACATTCAGCCTCGGATCAAGAGAACAAAGATACAAGGAAACCCCGTGAATCACCACAAAGTATGGCAAGGAGAAAAGCAGAATCTGAGGAGTTAAAAATAAGTATTTGGTTCTGGAATCTTGATATGTCTACTCTTTTTTATCCGCACATGCCAGTTTAGCAAAACTCTACATTGGGCAGAGAGGACGGTGAAAATGATGAATAAAACCACAGAGCAGCTTTGGGATATCTAGGATCTCTGGTGTTGCCTACAGGAATAAGATTCAAATGAATAATTCCGTCTGTGCCTGTTTACTCTTCTTTTCAAGTACTGATCAACTGAGAAGGGGGTGGGGGTAGGGATTGTGTACACTCAGTCTTTCTCACTCTCCACAAAAGGATTTGCCTTGTTCTGGAAGCCCTGCCTGCTTACTTAGAAATCACATTCATGATAATCAGTGAGGACACAGGTTGGGCTGCAAGGTGGCTGCAGGACATTCTCTGCTCCTCTCCACCCTCCCTAATTTTCTTCTTTCTCCCCACCATGCAAAGGCGTACTGTTTTCTTCACTGCTTACACTTCAGCACCACAAGCAAGACACTACAGTTTCTGCAGAGACTGAGCCCTTTAGAAAGCCTCCCAAACTATGTATCCTTCTAAATTCCTTTAAAAAAAAAAAAAAAATGGAAGCAGCCATCTTTAAACAATATACTGAAACTTTCATTGTCAGAGATGTCTTGTTTCTAAAAAAATAATCCAAAAGAATAATTCTGTAGCAAGTTAAATGTCAACAGAATCCATCTTTGTAGCTGGTGAAGGTTAAAAAAAAGATATTGAAGATATTACTTTAGTGAGAACTGATTGCTGATAAGCCATCAAATATCTCATCTCCCAAAGAGTTATTCTTAGGCAGTTAAGTTGGCATGAACATGCATTTTATTGTCCTAAAGAAAAAAACAGGAAAGGTAAGAATGTTAGTTAAGTTGTGATTCTAAATGCACTTTCATGGAAAAGAGTTCAGGGGAACATTTTTATTAAAGGTTTCATTCAAAAGTTCTTTGGTGCAATTAAGTTTATTTCCCAGGTTTATAAAACCCAATTGCATTCTCAAAAGAGAAAAAGAATTCTCCGTCTTCCACTCCTTATGACAAAGCCTCAGTAGCAAGTCATTATGGCTTTTGACTAATCAGAGAGAAACCACCTGCAGGAATACTCCCCTTTCTGCTGGCTCCCAGCAGAACCTTCCAAATGATGATTAATCACAGAATAAATGGCAGAATTGACAACACCATAATGACAAAGAGAAAGCAGAGAAGAAGCCTGAACAGTGGGTGCATGTGGTCCAGCCCCAGTGGGTGGAAGAGCCAAAGAAGATGAATGAGTATCTTGTCTTTTACAAGGGGGATCGCTTCTGCCAAATTCAACAAATAAGGCAGCACGCATCGAACGAACAAACTTCCCATGGCTGTCAGAAGCAAGGAAAAATGTCTTAGAAATTAAACTAATAAGTTTAAATTGACATCGTAAGCTCAGATGATAACAGAAATAAGAGATACTACAAATGACAGCCCAATCCATTATGGCAGAAGGCATTCGGAAGGTTTTACTGATTACAGCTTCAGATTACCCTAAACATGTCCCTACTAATTTGAAAAATGATGAATCACTAAGTTCAAACAAGGCTCAGAAGAGTCAATTATACTAAGCAGTAATATCAAAAGCTCATATTTTTGACACAAAGGAATAAAGTATGCTATGCCTAATAACAAACAGAAATGAGGCCTCAGTTGACCAAGTCATTAGCAATAGGAATGTTTCTCTAATTTTTCAATATTTCTTTTCAGGATATATATTCTCCTTGCCCCAAGGAATCCTGCTAGCCAAAGTTTATTAACATGAAAAGATTTGTGGTAAATGAAATATTGGGTTGCAGCCAGCTTAACACCCTACAGATGCCATCCAATAAAAGAGCAAAGACTGGGATCATTATTTGCCAGGAATCTTCAATATTACCATCTTCTCCATCCTCCTCCTCCTCTCATCTTTATTCATTTATTTACTTCCTATAAAACATAAATAAACCAAAACCAAACCTGTTGCATCAAGTCAATTCCAATTCACAACAACACTATAGAACAAGGTAAACTGCTCCATAAGGTTTCCAAGGCAGTAACCTTTATGGAAGGAAACTTCCATGTTTTCTCCTGCAGAGTGGCTGGTGAGCTCAAACTGCCAACTCTTAGGTTAGCAGCCACGCGTTTTAACCACTGCACTGACAGGGTTCCTTCTGTAAAACTTTTTTGTTGTTTAGTGCCATTGAGTCAGTTCCAACTCATAGTGTCCCTGTATAGCATTTCTGTGGAGTGACTGGTGGATTTGAACCACTGATCTTGCTGTTAATAGTCTAGTGCTTATCCTACAGCACCACATCAGAACTCCACTATAAATTCACAAAGGCATTTCAATATAAACTGATACCATGAGCCAGTGCCCCCTGCTGTGTACATGACACTCATTCAATATTTGTCGGTTCTGTCGGGGCTCATGGAACATTTTCCATGTTAATTTCATAAAGAACGATATCTTCAAAGGGCAGGGTTCCATGACATAGCTATGATATCAGATATCAAAATGACCCCATATTGGTAGGGGTTTTTAACTCTTCATATGTCTTGCTCCCAACCATGCCTACAACAATACTTTGAACATCTTAGGTGCTCATTAAATATCTATTGATTGCTTTAGCTGCTGCTTCCTTTTCCTAGACTCAACCAACATTTCCTACATGAAAGATCTTTGAAATCTTTCCTAAGAGGGGCTCTCAAGTAAACCTGGGCAAAGTGAACATCTTGCTATAGTAGAGGAGTCTGGGAATGAGTGGTTACAAATGGGCCCGCTTAAGTGATCAATAAATTACCCTCTTTCTCAGAACTATATGATACAGCTATATTTGAAATTGATTTTTTTTCTAGGTAAATTCAACCTCTACCATCTTCCAATAGGTGGTGGTGGTGTGCCGTGGAGTCGGTTCTGACTCATAGCGATCCTGTACAGGGTTTCCAAAGCCGTAAATCTTTATGGGAGCAGAAAGCCTCATCTTTCTCCTGCGGAACCTCTGCTAATTTCAGACTACTGACCTTAAGGTTAACAGCCCAACTTGTAACCACAATGCTACCAGAGCTCCTTTCTTCCAATAGGTAGATGGTTTAATCTCATATTCAAAGCAAGTTTCAGATCCAAACTCTTTGGTGTGGCTCTCAAGCCCCTGCCTGAGCTGACCCACACCTCCACCTCCTTCATAGCCAGCTACCCCTCAACACACACACACCACATTTGGCCCTGCCTGTGCCTTTCTCTTTCAGCAGGCTTGCTCTCCCTCTTTACCGCTCCCTCATCCTTGTCCACCCTGCCACTCTTCGTTGGAGAGCCTTCTCTTCAAAGATCTTCCAGTCTTGCACCAGATACTCCAGTAGACTAACCAACCACAGATGAATGGTTACAGCCAGAGGAAGAGAGCACAGTCTTTGGGGATATCAAGGCACTCCCTGTCCTCATGTTTCTTAAACTCTCCAGTCCACTTACATCTATAAAACAGAGATGAGGATATATGCTTTAAAGAATTATCAAAAAAGTAAAATTAAATAATGTATGCAAAACACCCAGTCTAGTTATTGTACATTTAGTAGTTATTCATATCACTGTTGTTTTTATAAATATTTTGGATGATAAATGCATATATCTGCAGCTACAAGTAATAGTTCTCTTTACCAAGTATTTCTAGTTCAACTATTAGAACCATGCAGAGTATGCAGTGGGTAATACACAGGGAACCAGACAGAACTGAATCCAGATAATAGGGTTCTGATGCTTGCGACCTACCCTGCCTTGCATGCTTCCAAATTTAATCTTCTCCTGCTCGTGGCTTTAATATTCCAGTGACCTCATTCTGGCCAGTTGACCTAGAGGTCAGGAACTTGCACATCTCATGACCTACCAGTTCCAACTGCTGCCTCACCAATCTGGGCAATCTAAGAAAGGGTTTACTTACAAAGGTAATCAAAGATGTATAGATTGGTCCTTACATTGCACTGGTCCTTTCATTGCTTTGATTTTCAAGTCCGGGAAGCAAGTAGACATCAAGGTATTTTCACTCCTAAGGCACAAGAGGCACTCACTCATCTCTGCCAAGAAATTTGGAAGACAACTATCTGGCCAACTGATTGCAAGAGATCAATATTTATGCCCATTCCAAAGAGAGGTGACCCAACAGAATGCGGAAATCATCTGACAATCTCTTTGATATCTCAAGCGAGTAAAGTTTTGCTAAAGGTAATACAGAAATTGCTATAATCATACATTGACAGAGAACTTCCAGAGGTTCAAGCTGGATTTAGAAGAGGCCGTGGAACTAGAGATATCATTGCGAT
>NW_006408538.1:4980449-4997551 GCF_000296735.1 Chrysochloris asiatica
GGCAGTGTTTCATTCTGCTGTACATAAGGTCGCTATGGGTCGGTACTGACTCGATGACACCTAACAACAACAACAACAATATATTAAAATATGTATATTATATATATATATTGTATAATTGTCATCTCCTGAACACTCAGACTGTTTGACATTTATAAATTATACAGCTGAGTGTTTTAAAAAAAAAACTTCAGAAAATAAAATAGAAAGAGTGATAGGGCCTCACCCTGAATGTTGTTGTTGTTGTTAAGTGCCATTGAATAGGTTCCAAACCATAGTGACCCTGTACAAGGTTTCTGAGGCTGTAAATCTTTATGGGAGCAGAAAGCCACATCTTTCTCCTGCGGAACAGCTGGTAGTTTTGAACTGCTGACCTTTTGGTTCACAGCCCGATTCATAACCACTACACTACCAGAGAACAGCACAGATAATTTGCTCTCTACTACTAACCTAAATGCTGATTGTTCCAACCCACCAAGCAGTAACAAAAACCTGAAAATTTGCTTCTGTAAAGAATTCAGCTGGGAAAACTCTACAGAGCAGATGTACTCTGTAGCACAAGGGGACACCATGAGCCAAAATCAACAGCAATAGGTTGGGTATGGTATTTAATATAGAGGCAAAATGAAAGATTATTTCACTAACATTTTGACATTGAGAGTAAAAGCTGATGTATTAAGAGTTTTGTTTAACAGCTCTGTGGGATAATGCACTGGACTGAAAGTTTGAACTGTGAGGTTGGAGGTTCAAACTCACCAGCCACTCCTCAGAAACCCTGTACAGGGTTGCTATGAGTCAAGACCTGACTCAATGACATTTAACAACAACAATAATAATTCCACTAGGGGCCCTGGTGGTGCAGTGGTTAAAGTGTTTGACTTCTAACCTAATGAACCCAACCGCCAACTATGGCTTCTCCGGAAAAAGATGTAGCAGTCTGTTTCTGTAAAAGATTTATTCTTGTTGTTGTTTTGTTTTTGTTAGGTGCCATCGAATCGTTACCAACTCATAGAAACCCTATGCACGACAGAAAGAAACACTGCTTTGTCCTGTATCAACCTCACTATCATTGCTACATTTGAGTCTGTTGCTGCTGCCACTGTGCCAATCAATTTCACTGAGGTCTTCCTCTTTTTCTCTGACCCTCCACTTTACCAACCATAATATCCTTCTCCAGGGACTGGTCCTTTCTGAAAATATGTCCGAAGTATGAGAGACGAAGTCTGGCCATCCTGGCTGCCAAGGAGCATTTTGACAGTACTTCTTTCAACAAAGATTTGTTTGTTCTTCTGACAATACATGGTACATTTAATATTCTCCTCCAACAACATAACTCCAATGCATCAATTCTTCTACAGTCTTCCTTGTTCACTGTCCAGCTTTCCCATGCATATGAGGTGATTGAAAATACCATGGCTTGGGTCAGGTGCATCTTAGTCCTCAAGCTGACATCTTTGCTCTTTAACACTATAAAGAAGTCTTGTCTAGCAGATTTGCCTAATGCAATATGTCATTTAATTTCTTGATTGCTACTTCCATGAGTGTTGATGGTTGATCCAAGCAAAATGAAGTCTTTGACAACTCCATTCTTTTCTCCATTGATAAGAATGTTATTTATTGGTCCAGTGGTGACGATTTTTGTTTTCTTTACATTGAGGTGTAACCCATACCTAAGGCTGTGGTCTTTGAGCTTCATCAGTATTTTAAGTCCTCTTTACTTTCAGCAAGCAAGGCTGTGTCATCTGCATATCTCAGGTTGTTAATAAGTCTTCCTCCAATCCTGATGCCACGTTTTTTATCATATAATTCAACTTCTCAGATTATGTGTTCAGATCACAGACTGAATAAGTATAGTGAGAGAATACAACCTTGGCACACACCTTTCCTAATTTTAAACCATTCAGTATTCCCTTGTTCTTTTCCAACAACTGCCTCTTGGTATATATACAGGTTCCTCAGGAGTACAAGTAAGTGTTTCGGAATACTCATTCTCTGCAATGTTGCCCAAAGCTTGTCATGAGCCGCACAATCAAAAGCCTTTACATAGTCAATAAAGCACCAGTAAACATCTTTCTGGTATTCTCTGCCTTCAGTCAAGACTCAGTTGATGTAAGCAATGATAACTCTTGATTCACGTCCTCATCTGAATCCAACTCGAATCTCTGGAAGTTCTCTGCCAATGTGCATTTACAGTCATTTTTGGATTATCTTTAGCAAAATTTTTCTTGCATGAGATATTAATTATATTATCCGATGATTTCCATATTCTGTTGGGTCACCTCTCTTTGGAATGGGCACAATATGAATCTCTTCTAGTCAGTTGGCCAGGTAGCTGTCTTCCAAATTTCTTGGCATAGTTGAGTGAGTGCCTCCAATGCTTCATCAGTTTGTTGAAAGATTTCAATTTGCCCTGTAGCCTTGTTCTTTGCCAATGCCTTCAATGTACCTTGCACTTCTTCCTTTAGTGTATCATTGGCTCTTGATCATATGCAATCTCTTGAAATAGTTGAACATCGGCCATTTCTTTTTGGTACAATGACTCTATGTATTTCTTCCGTCTTCTTTTGATGTTGTCTCTTGTTTTTTTAAATGTCATTAAGTCAGTTCCAACTCATAGTGACCATGTATAGGTTTACCAAGGAGTGGCTAGTGAGTTTGAACTGCTGACCTCGTGGTTCAAACCAACTTTGCGGTCCAGTGCTTTATCCCACAGTGCCACCCACACCAGGACTCCACAGCCTTGGAAACGCTATGGGGCAGTTTGTCTGTTCTATAAGGTCACTATGACTTGGAAACAACTTCAGGGCAATGGGATTTTTTATAACCTCACTACCACAGTTTCTATTTGTTTAGATGTTCCTTTTAGTCTCTGTCCATATGCAGACACACTATAATACTTTCTTGCTATAAAGGCTACCAAGAGTTTTGTTACAAAAAAAAAAAATATGTGTGAACATTGTCTTACTACTTGAGTCACCTTCCTCTGATGACTCAGCCTCATTAGGCATCTGCGCTGGGCACTTTGTTCCGTCACTGCCTGAGTCTATCAATCCCTCGCACAGGTGAAAGGTATGAAATTCAAGATTGCACACCTGCATGAAACCAAAGTGCTTAGAGGAGTTCACTCAAGCTTTAGGATACATAAGAATCACCTGGGAAGGGTGATAAGAAAGCAGATTTCCCAGGGACTCTCACTCTTGAGAGAGAGTTCAATTTTTTTACTTTTGTTTATTAAGTAATTTTGAATTGTATTGCGATTGTATTTTTCCAAACTTTTTATTGTGAATTGAGTGAAGATTTATAGATAAGATCATCAGTTTTAACACTGAAGGAATCATACACTCTGTTTCCTCTCAATGATTGCAATCCTCTCCATGCAATAATGGTTACCCAGCTTTCTACCTGCCATTCCACCTGCCTTCCCATCCCTTTCCAGCTTTGTCCTTCATAAATATTTCCCTTTTGATTTTGAATGATTAACTATTCCATGGTGAGCAGACCTCATGAGTGTTGCTGTCCATCCCCCTATACACCTATCTACTGCTTGGCTGAAGCGTGGGGCATGAGAAAGAGTTCCTTTCCAAACCAGAAGGATGGTTGAGGGCCATAGTGTCAGATTCCTCCAGTCTCTTTTTGGCCAGTAAGGCTGTTCTTTTTTTTTTATTATTATTAACAATTTTGAGTTTTGTACCACATTTCCTCCCACGCTATCCTGAACCTTCTAATATGATCCCTTTCAGAGTCGTTGGGAGTGGTAGCCTGGTACCATCTAGTTTTTCTGGTCTCAGAATCATGAAAACTGCTGTTCATATCTTCCATTAGTCCACTGGACTAAATGATTTCAAGCATCTTCAATTCTCTTCATTCTTTTTGCTTCAGAATATGGAGAGAGCAATAGCTACCCCTTAGATGGCCGCTCATGAGCTTTTTTAAAATCCCAGATGCTACTCAACAAAACAGGATGTAGAACATTGTCTTTGTGGACTATGTTATGCCAGTTGGCGATGGTGTGAGAGACAGTTCACTTTTATGGTTTTAGGGTGGTGCCAGGAATCTCCATTTTTACCAAACACTACATTGAGGTGTGGGGATATTGGAAGAATTGGTGATTAAAATCAGAGATTCTGGCTTCAAGCAGAACTTTGAACCTTGGTTCTGCCACTATTAGCTTGTAACTTTGGGCAAGTTGCTTGATGCCTGAGATTGTATTCTATGAAGTGAGCATAATATAAATTCATAAGACCCTATTTATTAAGCAAAAATATCAAAATGTGAAGTTATCGCTTCTCAACATCTAAGCCTATACACTTCTGAAGACAATGTTTCCAACTCTAACCTTTCCAAGAAGAATTCTGCATTCTCTGGCCTATGCCACATCAAAATGGCAAAATCATCTTTAGCAACTTCAAGAGACTTGAAACATGTTCTTTTGGAATGAGTTATCTGAGTTCTGGAAACACAAGAAGTCTAAAGGACAAGAACAAGGCCATAGGGTGGATTGGGTAAGGTTAACCAATAAAATTCTTGTAGAACAGCACTTGCTGAGCAGGTTCTTGTCATGATGGGAAAAAACTCCAAGGCACAAATTTCCTGGCCTTTTTCTCGCCAATGCACTTTTCAATTTTCTTGAAATTTCCTCATATTAAGCTTCCATGATAGTCCTGTGTCCTCTGACAAAATCTATCAAGATTTCCCCTCGCTGTTGTTGTGTGTCGTCAACTTGGTTCCAACTCATAACAACCCTAAGTAGGGTTTCTGAGGACCACCTGGTAGGTTTGAGCTGTGACCTTGCAGGTAGCAGTCCAGTGCTTATTCTACAGCACCACACAGGACTTCAAGATTACCTTAAGGGCTGATCTTTCTATCAGTCTTGGAAGCATCTTCTAAGCAAGATCGAAGCTTAGAAGAGAATTTTATAGAATGAATTGTAACCAAGCATAGGTTCTGGATTTACCAATATGATCCAGAGAATAAGGTCAAATGAAAACAGTAGTTTCCAATGGAATCTACTTGGCCAGTTAATTCAAGGCAGAGACGTCCACTCAACAGATTATGGCAACTGTTTGGGATCTTAAAAAACAGTCTCCAGACTTTTGAGCTGACCTCCCTGCCTTGAATTTAATTGGCCAGCAGATCTCCTTAGAAACCACTGTTTTCATTCAACCTTGGTCTTTGGATTTTATTGGTTAATCCAAGACCTGTCCTTGGTTAACATTCATCCATAAAATGAAACTCCATTAGCTTCAATCTTGCTGAGAAGACTAATGGAAAGATCAGCTCTTGGAGCTAGCAGATCTTTATGTATATACTTTTGACACCCATTGAGTCCAAAGCTTGCTGTGGCCAAGATGTTCACTTAAAACTGAAAATGCTGAACCATGTGAGACCCCAACTTCAGTAGTTGTCACATCAACTTAATTTTAAAATCTTCTTCCACCAGTTTCTGGACTTCATTTGTTGAGGTTTACAATCTTCCCTCTCTTGGCTCATCTTTGAGGTCTTCCCCACCTTTTTTTTTTTTTTTTTTTAATTTGATCCTTATCTTTGCTGTTATTGCTGTTGTGAGATGATATCTTATTGTTGTTTTGATTTGCATCTCGATCCATCTGAAAACTGTTGTTTTACATGGGGCAGCTGTCCCACAAACTTGTTGCAAAGCTTCAGTGATTTGGAAAGATGCCTACTTGTGTTTTGTTAAAATTTTGATATTAGGCCTGTATAGGGTCTCTGAAGGAGCTCTGGTAGTGTAGTGGTTACGAATCAGGCTGCGAACCTTAAGGTCAGTGGTTCGAAACTACCAGCCGCTCCACGGGAGAAAGATGAGGCTTTCTACTCCCGTAAAGATTTACACCCTCGGAAACTCTGTACAGGGTCGCTATGGGTTGGAATCGACTCGACGGCACTTAACAACAACAACAACAGGGTCTCTGAAGAGCGACTGGTGGGTTTGAACTGCCAACCTTGTGGATCAAAGTGACCTTGAGGTCTAGTGCATTATCTTGCAGCTTCACACCAGGACTCCACTGAAAACCTTATGAATAGCAGTGGGACACTGTCAGAAAGCACTAGAATATTGAATATTAAAACATGATGAATAGCACAAGAATATTGCCAGAAAATGAGCCCCTCAGGTTGGAAGGCACTCAGAATAAGACTGTGAAAGAGCTTCCTCCTCAAAGTAGAGTTGACTGTGATGACATGAAGGGAGTAAAGTTTTGGGGACCTTCATTTGCTGATGGGACACGACTCAAAATGAGGAGAAGCTGTTGTAAACATCTATTAATAATTTGAACATGGAATGTACAATGTATGAATCTAAAAAAAAATGGAAATTGTCAAAAATGAAATGGAACACATAAAGATCAATATCCTAGGCATTAGTGAGCTGAATGGGCTATTATTGGCCATTTTGAATCTGACAATCATATGGTTTACTATACAGGGAATGACAAATTGAAGTAGAATGGCATAACATTCATTATCAAAAAGAACATTTCCAGATCTAACTTGAACTATAATTCTGTCTGTGATAGAATACTACCCATATATCTACATGGAAGACCAGTTAATATCACTATTAATCAAATTTACACACCAACCACTAGAGCCAGTGATGATGAAATTGAAGAATTCTACCAGTTTCTTCAGTCTGAAATTGATCAAACAGGTAGTCAAGATGTACTAATAACTACTGGTAATTGGAATGCCAGGTTGGAAATAAAGAACAAGGATCAGTCATTGGAAAATGTGACCTTGGTGATAGAACTAATGCTTGAGATCCCATGACAGAATTTTGAAAAACCAAAGGCTTACCCATTGCAAATACCTTTTTTAAGCAACATAAAAGATTACTATATGCATGGACCTCAACCAGATGGATTACAAAAATTTCAGATTGACTATATCTGTGGGAAGAAACAGTGGGAAAACTCCTTACGATCAGCCAAAATAAGACCAGGGGCAGACTATGGAACAGACCTTCAATTGTTCATTGTGTAAGTTCAGGCTGAAGCTGAATAAAATGAAAACAAGTTCTCAAGAACAAAATAAGACCTTGAACACATCCCATCTGAATTTAGAGATCATCTCAAGAATAGATTTGATGGCACTAGACACTAATGACCAGAAACCAGAAGAATTGTAAGATAACTTGGAGAACTTTATACAGGAAGGAAGAGAGCAAAAGATCATTAAGAAGACAAGAAACAAGGTAAACAGCAAAATGGAAATCAGAAGAGACTCTGAATCTTGCTATCTAGTGTAGAGATGCTAATCAAATGGAAAAGATGAGGAAGTAAAAGAGCTGAAGAGAAAATTTCAAAGGGAAGCTTGATAAGTCAAAGTATTCTAAAGAAATGTACAAAGACCTGGAGTTAGAAAACCAAAAGGGAAGAACATGCTCAGTATTTCTCAAGCTGAAAGAACTAAAGAAAAAATTCAAGCTTTCACTTGTAATATTGAATGATTCTATAAGTAAAATATTGAATGATGCACAAAGCATCAAAAGAAAATGGAAAGAATTAACCACTGTACCAAAAAGAAACGGTCGATGTTCAACCATTTCAAAAGGTAGCATATGATCAGTAGCCAATGGTACTGCGGGAAGAAGTCCAAGGTGAACTGAAGGTATTGGCAAAGAACAAGGATCCAGGAATTGACAGAATAAAATTTGAAATCATTCGACAAAGTGATGCAGCACTAGAGGCACTCACTCATCTATGCCAAGAAATTTGGAAGGCAGTTAGTTACCTGATCAACTGACTAAAAGAGATGTGTACCATTAGGGGGTGTGTACCATCAAAAGGGGTCCAACTCATAGCGACCCGGTCAGTAAAGGGTTTCCAAGAGTGGCTGGTGGGTTTGAATTCCCTACCTTGAGGTTATCAGTTCAGTGACTTCAAAATTACATATATATATTTTTTAATTAAATTCAGAATAAATCAGAAAAAGTTTTATTTCTCAATGTTTTTATGGGGAGAGCTCTTTATCCCACACCTTTCTGGGTTTTTCACCCTTGGATTTTATATTCATGAACACATATGACATGACCATTCTATACACAAAATGCATGTTTGTTCCTAATCCAAGTGAATTTAAATCTCTAAAAAGTTTTAATAAGTATAAAATCAATAGCTATTTTCTACAACTCTTTTTTTCCTCTCCTTGTCTTTAAAAAAATAGATTTCTTTTTCCACTTTGATTTAATTTCCTTTATGAGTTTCACATCTTAGGAGAAGCAAGAAGAGGCTCAGATGTAAACTTTTGCACCTCTGGACATTGGTGCCTGTTAGGTTTTTGGAGTGGGTCCTGCATATAATATGTGTTCATTAAAATCAATATCAACATATTAAAATGTCCAGTGAACAGAGGAAAAATATTCCTATAGGGTCCTTCCCCTCTGGGAGTTTAGTGGTTATCAGTTGGGCTGCAAATCTCAAGGTCAGCAGTTTGAAACTACCAACCATTATGTGGAAGAAATCTTTCTGCTCCCATAAAGATTTACAGCCTTGGAAACCCTACACAGGGTCGCTATGAATCGGAACTAATTCCATGGTACTTAACAACAGCAACATGGCATGTGGATATCCAGTCATTTCAGGGCCCTAATTTTTGGCAAACCCTGACTGCAGGTGCCTGTGCGCCATCTAGGAGCTGTCTCCGAGAGGGACTGGACCTTCTCCCAGAGGGCCTACGCCTCCAGAATGTTCTTCCCCTCCTGATGGCATACAGACTAAAATCTATAAAGTTGTCTGCTCAGTCAAGCATTTTGTGAGGTCTGTGGGTGGACTGGGATCACAGATTAAAGAGGCAGTGAGTCTGATTTATTATGACCACAGGCCAGTCTATCCAAGATGTCCATTTATAGGGACTGGGAGACGCTCTCGTAACAGGAGAGAACGTCATTAGCCTTTTATTTTCCCTCACAACTACCTATCTATGGGTTATTGTGCTTATTTTGACCCAATCAGGACACACAAAAGGTCTCCTGGCCAACAGAATGAATGTAAAGTGGCTCACCTGCCAGGCCAGGCTAGACACACTGAGACAGTATGGTCCAGTGACCTACGCAATGGGCTAGAAATTCCAGACTCATTATGCCCTGTCCACCATCATCAGCCTTTCTGTGCGACAGTTGGTGGAACACCTACCTCCTCTGGTCCTCTGCCTTGACTTGTTAGCTACAAATGTAAGAGAAGTGCTTGGTACAAGGTAACAGGCGACTAAGAGCCTTCTGAGACTTCAGCTTCCGAATCTATAAAATGGGCATGACTTTAACAAGTGCCTTGGTTGCTTCACAGGGTCATTGTAAGTTGAAACCACATATAAAAATTTCCAGTAATTTGTAGCGTGCTCAACAAATTGGTACTTAGTGCTGCCATTATTAGTAACAGGATAAAGCTAGGATTAAAATCTAAGTTTACGGACTCCCATTCCAGGACCCAAGAAACGCCAAACAGGCTAAATCCATTTTTCATTCCACAGACGTGATTTTATGGGATGGGCTGTGATTTCACGACACATGCATTCCTGCAAGGGTTCAAGCATGTCCTCCTATCGGCTAAATCCAGAAAATTTCAAAACCAGGATTATTTTAGGGACATTTCGGCAGTTCTTAGGTCAAAGGCAAGAAACTGTGGCACAAGCTTTTTATTTAAAGCGACCTAGTAAAAGTTAATCATGCTTTTTTTTTTAAACTCCCAGAGGCATAGAAAGTTTCTGATTGAGGATTAAGAGCAGAATGGGAAGGCTGCTCCCCTCCACACTGAATCACACTGGCCCTCCCTTATTATATCCCTAGTTAATTCTTCAATAATTGGGGTGCTGTGGTCTTTGCAAATGTCAGAGTTTTACCACAGTGTATTTACTTCAGTGTGGATTAGCATGAATGTGTCAATTGTATTGGATTGCCAATTTTGTGGGAGTGATTTGAAAGCCTGCAGAATAAACTGTTATTTCACTTGGGGAAATGGGAAGGAAAAAATGGCAGCGTTTTATGTTCTGCTCCCTTTGGTTCATATTTGCATGAAATCCTCATCACCAAAGGCAGCTGGAAACCCGACTATAATGATAACATTGGTGGTGAGAGGTTTGGACCTGGCTGGAAGGTGAGGCTTGTGTAGGAGGCAATTTTTTTCCACCCAGATGTAAAGCATAAAAAATATTTATTAGTAGAAATTACATATGGAGATTAGGAGGGGAGAAAAAAAAAGGCTTGTGTTTGAGGAATCTTGTTCATAGTGTAAACCGAAAGTATTTGGCTAACTTGGTGTCCATAAAAAAACCTACCCTCTCATATCTGTTTGCAAACATTCCTCATCGAGTAGAACGCTTTTTTTTTTTTTCATTATTCAGAAGTACCTTTGGTTTTAGATAGTAATAGTGCAATTCGACTATTTATACAAATCCGATGCCCAAACTGACCATATGAGTCTCTCCTTGTCCTGAAATCACCACAAACACCGGCAGGACAATTGACAGCGTCAACAGAAAAAGTGGTCGTTTCTCACACAGGGCACTTACATCCAATACATCACCAGACTAACGCGCCTGAGGAGGAGCGCTTGTCTCCATTGTGGCTCTCACGCCTCTTCCACCTTGTTGCTCCGCCTCCGCTGGAACATATTACTAGTGTCTCCAGGAAGACCACGAGGATCTTTTACGTTCGATCCTACAAGATTCACAACCATCAAAATGGTGGCCACCCTTAGAGAGACTCCACGCCTGATGACTATTGATCAGTCCCTTGGAAAGCCTTTATCTGATGCAGTCACCCCAAAGAGCACAGCATTACTGTTGGCTAAGCTACGGAGCTTACAGTTTCAATGAAGTGAATTTAAATAACAAGAATCCCTAATTAGCCAGATTTTATTGTCATTTTACCTCCTAAAAAAAATTTTTTTTAAACCCACATGGGGCAAAAACACAATGGAAAAGTGTTACAGTAAAAGAAGTACTGGGGTAGGACAAGGATCCCTGGTGGCGCAATGGGTTAAGTGTTGGGCTTCTAATGGAAGATTGGTAGTTCAAACCCACCTGCAGTTCCATGGGAGACTGCTCTTCTAACGACCCTATGGGGCAGTTCCCAGGTGTCGTCTAGGTTCACTTGTGACTCCTAATTGACTCCCTAACAGTGGTTTTGGTACTTTCAGAGTTGTTGTGACGAGCTGTCAAGTCGGTTCCGACCCATAGCGACCCTGTATAGGGTTTCCAAGGAGCAGCTGGTGAGCTTAAACTACCGACCTTGAAGTTCAAACTGCTTTGCAGTCTGGTGCATTAACCCACAGCATCACACCAAGACTCCTCTTTCAGCATAGGACACTAGCAACTTGGGTTTCGGTCCCAAGACTCCTATTATTGGCATCAGAATTTAAGCAAGCCAAGTGATGGACTAAACCTGTGAAATTTTTTATCTTTTAACCTCTATGAGTCTTTGTTCACAATGTTCATTTTCTATTTATTGCTTTTCTTATTAAGCAATATACATCCATTATATACATGAATGCACCTTCACTTTTATAACAAATAAAGTGCAAAATTACAGTACCATTATCTTAGTATTCTGAGACAACTGGGGTTGTAAATATATTAAACATATATTTATTTATTTGCAAATATGTTAAAATGAGCTTTTGCCAAATCTATTAAAATATTAAACATTGAAAATATCTTAAAACAAGCTTATATAAATTTTTATTCCCAAAAGCTAGAAGAGTTTTTTTCTTGTCAAAGCACTTTGGGTCTCTTCTCTTTCATTCTCTCCATCTCTTGCTTCAGACCTGGAGCAAATTAATGATGTCTCTGACCATCAGAAAGAATGGAACCACAAAGGAGGCATGTTACAGATGTGCACACTGAGGCCAAGAGTCTAAGTGACATGTGAAACTTCGTCAGAACGGAATGACAGAGGGAAGACTCAAACAAAAGTCTCTTGTTCCCTCTTCTAAAATTCATTTCTCTCTTTTATTGCTTCTAGAGATTTTTCTTTATTATTATTTTAAAAAATTGTTTCTGAATAAATTTTGGTTAACATGAAAGCTTGATGTAACCAACTTTCCTGGTTAGCAGCCATCTCACTTCACCACATTCCAACCTCACAGCCTGTTACTAGCAGACTGTGGGAAGAGTCGCCTTGAAGCACAGGAATGAGTCATGGTAGTAACCTGTGCCTAACAGAAAAGTACCTGGTCCCATGTCCCTACTACCTTAACTGTGGTATTAGACAACACTAGAAGCTTAATCCACTGAGTTTCCTTCCATATTGCACCAAATGAAGGGACAGCCCTACACATACCTTTAAAAGAGGGCTGCCAAGAAACAATGTCAGATATTTAATAAATATATGTTGACTGACTGATCTTGCTGTAATCAAAGCCTCTGGTTTTCCTGGTGCTCTTATTTACAATGAGATGGGGAAATAACACCCACCCACGCCTATCTCACGGAGAAGCCAGGAAAGAGAACAGGACAATAGATGTCAGATCCTTGGGAGAAGAGCGCTATGCGTCTTCAGAGCACATTAATATTAACCATCCAGCGGAAACACCTGGTCCTTGAGAGGCTCCTTCCTAGATGTTAAGGACTGTTGGGACTTCAATCCATCTATATATGACCTCAGTCCCCAGATCATTTCATCCAATCTTCTAAAACTCTTCACTGAGATTCTCTTCACCAGGTTTGCTTTCCTAAGATGATACCTGGTTCTGATCAAGGTCACTCCAAGGACATCTAATCCAGTTGTTTTTGTTATCTTTTGTTGTATGTTTCCTACCCTAGCCTATCTGAAGGCCATGACATGTTTGCAAAAACAATGTGGGGAGGAGCCTTCTTGTTTTCACTAAATCATCCTGAATGATTCTAATCTGTCTATCGCCTCTTAACTCTCAGATAAACTGTGATTCAGAGATTTCAGATGCTGTGTCCAGGGTTTCATCATTGGCTGCAAAAAGCAGAAAGGCAATCTCTTTTAGATTTTACCTTCTGGTGATCGTACAGGCTGATGGTGTCAATTCTGATGGCATTCCCTTTTCTTTCAAAGTTAACTTGGTTTCTCTCTACAGAACCAAGAAGAGTACTTTATACATTTGTTGTTGTTAGATGATGTCAAGTCGGCAAAGATACCTTATGTACAACAGAACGAAACACTGCCCGGTCCCACACCAACCTGACAATCCTCACTACAGTTCAGCCAATTGCCAACCCACCTCGTTCAGGAGGCTTTTCTCTTCTGAGCCTCCACTTTACCTAGCATGATGTCCCTCTCCAGGGACTGGTCCCTCCTCATAATATGCCTGATGTCTGGCCATCCTGGCTTCTAAGGCTCATTCTGGCTGTACTTCATCCAACACAAATTTGTTTGTTCTTTTGGCAATCTATGGTACTTTTAATATTCTCCTCCAACACCATAACTCAAATACATCAATTCTTCTACAGTCTTCCTTATTCATTGTCTAACTTTCACAAGCATATGTTGTTGTTGTTAGGTGCCATTGAGTCGGTACAGACTCATAGCGACCTTATGCACAGCAGAACCAACACTGCCCGATAATGGGCCAACTTAACTATCACTGCCACGCTTGAGGCTACTGAAAATACATGGCTTGGGTCAGGTGCACATTAGTCCTCAAACTGACATCTTTGCTCTTCAACACTTTAAAGAGGTCGTGTGTAACAGATTTGTCCAGTGCAATACGTTGTTTGATTTCTTCACTGCTGCTTCCATGAGTGTTGATAGATGAGCCGAGTAAAATTAAGTCTTTGACAACTTCAATATTTTTCTCCATTTATCTTGCTGTTATGTATTGGTCCAGTGGTGAGGATTTTTGTTTTCTTCTCATTGAGCTACAACTCATATCAAAGGATGTGCGGTTTTTGGGGTTGTTTTTTTTAATCTTCATTAGTATTTTAAGTCCTCTTTACTTTCAGCAAGCAAGGTTGTATCATCTGCATATTGCAAGTTGTTAACAAGTCTTCCTCTAATCTTAATGTCACATTTAGATAATCCAACTTCTCAGATTATTTGCCCAGCATACAGAATGAATAAATTTGATGAAAGAATACAACCTTGTCACACACCTTTCCTGATTGTAAACCATTCAGTGTTTCCTTATCATGCAGAAACAACTGCCTCTTGGTCTATGTACAGATTCCTCATGATCACCTTCAAGTGTTCTGGAATACTCATTCTCCACAATGCTATCCATAGCTTGTCAAGATCCACACAATTGGAAGCCATTGCATAGTCAATAAAGTACAGGTTGATATCTTTCTGGTATTCTCTGCTTTCAGCTAAGATCCAACTGATGTCAGCAATGGTACCCTTCACTCGACATCCTCATCTGAATCCAACTTGAACCTCTGGCAGTTCCGTCAATGTACTATAGCAGTCGTTTTAAAAAATATCTTTTTACTTTCATGGGATATTGATGATATTGTCCAATGATTTCCACATTCTATTGAGTCACCTGTCTTTGGAATGGGCACAAATAAGGATCTCTTTCAATCAATTGATCAGGTAGCTAGCTGCCTTCCAAATTCCTTGACATAGATGAGTGAATGCCTCCAGTGCTGCATCAGTTTGTTGAAGGATTTCAATTTGTATTCATTCAATTCCCGGAGCCTTGTTCTCTGCCAATACCTTCAGTACACCTTGGACTTCTTTCTTCAGCATCATTGGCTCTTGATACTATGCTACCTCTTGAAATGACTGAACATCAACCATTTCTTTTTGGTACAGTGACTCTATGTATGTCTTCCATCTTCTTTTAATGCTTTCTGCATCATTCAATATTTTGCCCATTGTTACTATTGTTCAGTGCCATCAAGTCAGTTCTGACTTATAGTGACTCTATAGGGTATAGGGTTTCTGAACCATTGGTGAGCTTGAACTGCTGACCTTGTGGTTCAAACAGACCTTGCAGTCCAGCATATTAATCCACAGCGCCACACCAGGACTCTTTTTGCCAATATAATCCTTCATGTTGAAAGTCAAGACTTGAATTTTTCTTCAGTTCTTTCAGCTTGAGCTTTACCAATGGTGGTGGGGGTGGTGTGCCGTGTAGTTGGTTCTGACTCACAGTGGCCCTGCATAGGGTTTCTGAGGCTGTAAATCTTTATGAAGGCAGAAAGCCTCATCTTTCTCCTGCGGAACACCTGGTACTTTCAAACTGTTGACCATAAGATTAGCAGCCTGACTTGTACCCACTACACTACCAGGGTTCGTTGAGCTTTACATATAGTAGATGCTTTAAAGAATACATGCTGTTGTTGTTATGTGCCTTCGAGTCAATTCCGACTCATAGCAACCCTGTGTAGGGTTTGCAAGGAGCACCTGGTTGGGTTGAACCACCAACCTTGTGGTTAGTAGTCCAGTGTTTGTTCTACAGTGTCACACCAGGACTCCAATAAATACATAAATGGATTTTTTTAAAAAAAACTTATTTTTCTCTTGCTAACTCCCAACAGCACTTCTCTGGAAAAGGGCTTATCTTGGTGGTTCTCAAACCGAGGTTGCATTAGAATCACCTGGATGCTGGTTCAAACAGTTTGCTGGGGCCCACTTCAGAGTTTAGTATTTAGAAAGTCTGGGGTGGGGCTTAACAATTGATGGTTCTAAAAAGTTCCCAGGTGATGCTGATATTGATGGTCCAGCAATCACACATCAAGAACTTCTGGACTATCGACTATCTTATTGAAGGACTGCATATGTCTCTCCTTGTCTTAGAAAGCTTTTTCTAGCCTGTTAAGGAGAATTCTGTTATGACTCGGTTGCAGCCACAGCGCTTACTAGAATTCGCTTACTCTTATCTCGTTTGGTTCCTCCACAACCATGTCGGACAAACCCAATAAGACTGGGATTGAGAAATTCAACAAACTGAAACTGAAGAAGACAGAGACTCAAGAGAAAAATCCACTGCCTTCAAAAGAAACAATCGAATGGGAGAAGCATACTGGCGAATCATAATGAGGTACCAATGAGGCAGCTCTGCCCATTTGTAATCTACACTCCACAACCATTGCCTTCTTAGTTTCCTTGTAAGATGCAAAGAGACAAAATCACGTTTAAATGACCGTGCTGCCCCTTTTCACATCAAAGAATCAAGAACTACTGGTAAGAAAGGTCACAGTTGCCTCTCCCATCACTCTGGCAGGCTGGCCAGAACTGAAAGAAACATTACATGTTGACAGAAAAGAAGCCAGGAGGGACAACAGTGGACATACAGGGGGCTTTTTAAAGTTTGTGGGGAAAAAAAGCTTGTGGAAAAATGAAACTGGAAGAATAGAATTTTACACTGAACTTTTTGAAGCCCCTCATTTAGAATAAACCGTAGATTATAAGATGCACCCATGTCGCTTTTTTTGTGTTGTTCAAATGATTTCAATGATCAGAACACACAATTTTTTAAATATGCAAATAAAAAATTGTAAAAATTAAGGGAAAAAAAGAATTCATATATATATGAATGGTGTTGCATTCATTGTCAAAAAGAACATATCCCCATCAGTCATGAGGTACAACACTGTCTGTGATAGGATAATATCCATGGACCTACAGGGAAGCCCAGTTAATACTATTATTATTCAAATTTACTCACCAACCACTAAAGCCAGTGAGGATGAAATAGAAGGATTCCACCAACTTCTTCAATCTGAAATTGATCAAACATTTAATCAAGATGTATTGCTCATTACTGGTGATTGGAATGCAAAGGTTGGGAACAAAGAGGAAGGATCAGTAGTTGGAAAATATGGCCTTGATGATAGAAATGATGCTGGAGAACGCATGATCGAATTCTGCAAAATCAACAATTTATTTATTTCAAATACCTTCTTTAGACAGCATAAGAGATGACTATACACATAGACCTAACCAGATGGAATACATAGGAATCAAACTGACTACATCTGTGGAAAGAGAAGATGGAAAAGCTCCATATTATCAGTCAAAACAAGGCCAGGGTCAGACTGTGGAACAGCCCATCAATTATTCATATGCAAATTCAAACTGAAGCTGAAGAAAATGAAAACAAGTCCACTAGAGCCAAAATATGACCTTGAATATATCCTATCTGAATTTAGAGATCATCTGAAGAACAGATTTGATA
>NW_006408538.1:4999642-5033162 GCF_000296735.1 Chrysochloris asiatica
TGAGTCAAAACTGACTTGAAGGCACTTAATAGCAACAACAATAAAAATAAGTGATTACATCTATGCTAGGCTATTTTCTTCATTTCTAGTATTATTCTCTTCCTCATATACTTGAGTCCATTCTTGCTACCACTGTGACAATCCATCTCATTGGGGGTCTTCCTCTTTTACACTAACCCTCCACTTTAATATGACCAAAGTATAAGAGACAAAGTCTTGCCATACTTGCTTCTAAGGAGCATTCTGGTCCATGGTACTTTGAATATTCTTCTACAACACTATAGCTCAAATGCATCAATCAAAAGAAATTACCATTTGCATGGCATTTTGTGGATTACTATTCATCTGTTCATAAAAACGTCTGTCACAGATACCTTTTAGTCATCCTGTCTTAAATAGGAGAAGGAATGGAGGGAGGGAGAGAGGAGGAAGGAGGGAAGAAATGGAAGAAAGAAGGAAGCACACATAGTCCCTGTTATGATCTATACACTGCAAAAATTTAGAAGTTTCTGTGTGAATTCACATCTGCTGTGATTTAATGAGCTGGAGTACAAAGTCGATTTGTACCTCAAGGTTGGTGGTTCAAGTTCACCAGCCACTCCTTGGAAACCCTATACAGGGTTGCTATGGGTTAGAACCAACTCAGCGGCACTTAACAGCAATAACAACAACACTTATCCTGGACTCTTGGTGTGGCGCTGTAGGATAAGCACTGGACTGCTAACTACCAGGTTGGCAGTTCACACCCACCAGCTACTCCTTGGAAACCCTATCCAAGGTGGCTATGAGTCAGAACCAACTAGACAGTACTCACCAACAACAACATTCTCCAATAATACTTTTTGTACAGAATCATCAAAGTTAGAATTGCAAAAGGTCACGGGTACAACCACCAGCCCACTTTACAGAGGAGGAAACTGAAGTAAATAAAATTGTGAATATTCCAAGATTTCACAGTTAAGTTGTAGCACAGCCAAGATACAAACCCTGGTCTCCTTTCTTCTTACCCCTTCTTTTTTTTACATCCCTATCATGATGCCTCTTTCATAGTTGTGTGAAGCTATTGAAAAGATCTCATTCATCAATATATTCCAACTATGGAAGTCATCCTTGGTTAACAAAATGTCTCCAATGATTAGTTACACAAAGATCAAGATTTCAAAAAAAATTATTTGTAATGAAGATACATCCTACTGTCATAAAAATATCACTGAGCACTGTGCTGTCTTTCATATGAAATGATCTCATTTAATCCTTGATTAAACCCTGGAGGTGGGGGTTGACCAGGGTTGGCTTCCATTTTTCAGATGTAAAAATCGAGACACAAAAAGGCTATTTGCCCAAATCACTAGGATTGGAATTTATAACCAACACTTTCTTCTCTGAATCCCCACTAGACAGTGAGCTTCATCCCCACTAGAAAAAAGAGCTCAAAAATGTTTATTTAGTGAGTGAACAGATGAAAATCCCTTTCAATAGTTTTGGTCTTAGCTACTGCTTTTTTACTCCTTGTTGTCTTTAATAAACTTATATCTGCCCTAGAATTATAAAAGAACATGTTTTCTTATACAACAAAATCTATAGTTTATTGCCACTATCTGGAAAAGTATATACTTAGCAATTTTTTCCAGCTATTTCATAATGATTTGGGGCCCCTGTGGAAGCCCTTGCTTGCAAAGGACTTTATAGTTATTCACAATTACTTGTCCCAGTGGTAAATGTGACTCATTCCCATTCAACAGAGGGAAAACTGAAGTACATGTCCAAGGTCAAAGTCAGGCATGAAACCAGTGACCCTGCCCCTGAATCTAGTTAGTTATGCTTCTAGCTTCTGCTCTCTTCCAAGATTTCTTCATCATTTCACATTTTCCTCACTTTGCCAGATATTTACCACATCTTTCAAGTGGAAGCAAGTCCTTTCAATTAGGCTCACCAGGGAAAACCACACTACTTCTCTAAAGGAGTCACTGTAGAACCAGTTTGTCTAAAATAGGAACTGACGTGATTCTTTGTCTTAATTCTGAAGCTGTCCTGACAGCATTTTCTTGTTGGCTTAGTTCCCACCAGTAATGAACTGGAATATAAAAACAAAGACTCTTCTCATGTTGTTTCCCAACTCAAGAAGTCTGTCTAAGCCTGGAGTGAACACTGAGATGTCAAAATGTTTATCTGCGACTTAAGCTTGGCTTTTTCCTACCTCAATACTCCATCAAGTTTCCCCCAGTGCACATATTAAACTATTTCCACAAGAGTTCCAGAAAACAAGCCCATTTCCCACAAAGCCCAAGTCACTGAACAATTCTCCCCTATAGTTCCAGAGTTTGTTTTCTCTTAGAAAAATAAGTAAATGGCTGAAAATAAAACAAATTTTAAAAATTGCACTTAGAATTTAAGTGTTACAACCTGTCTTTATTCTCCATTTCATAATTGAAGTTTATGTCTTTTTATGTATTTTAATGGTGCCACATTTGTGCACTTTTTAAAATTTTTCATACGCTAATTAATTAAAGAATAGAGGACAAGTAAAAACGTCATGCCAGAATAAAAGTGCAGCGGAAGTCTTGGAGATTTCATTACCTTTACCTTTGCTCTCCAGAAGGAAGTTCCCAAAATACGCTGTTGGGAATTTAATCTAGGGAGCAACTAATAAAGTTCATCGCAATAGTCTTTGTACGTTTTCCCAACGCCCTCAGCAAACCTCAAGCCCCAAAGTATTTCTCTGGAGAGTTTTCCAGGTTAAACTGGGAACCACAAATAATTAGAGCAAGTTGACTTGTAGACAGTAGCTCCTCTGGCAAATTCACCACAAGGGCATTCCTTGGCATACTTGGTAAGTTGGTACCAGGTAAGAGAGGCCGGAGGAAGACTCTCCACACCCACATTTTGCTTGTCTTGCCTGTCTCCTCCTTCACTCCCCACAGCCACAGTGACAGATTACCTAATAAGCAAGGTAAGCATGTGCTTAAGGCTTCAACAAAACAGGGGCACCAGTTATCTAAAGGAAAGATAGTTAAATACTAAGCAGACAGGACAAAAGAAAAAGTAAGTGCCGGGGTGAAGGGCACCTACGTGAAATTGACACCAGTCCGGTGTCTGAGAATGTGCCGGCCAGAAATAAAGTTCATGCAGGTTCACAGGGATACTCTCTCACAAGGCTGTTTAGGCTCCCACCACTTAAAAGCCTTTGTTGATATCTGTCTCCTACACGTAATTGAAACTCGTTATTTCAGTGGGTTTCTTGGGAGATGGTCATGGACTGTGGATCTAACTCTTGTTATGTCCACTCAGTATGCAACTGGATTCAACATGAGCAGTTAGTTACTGAGCAAATATCTACCTCTTCATACATAACAGGACTTTGATTCATTCTCTTATACATCCACATCTGCTAATCCAGCCATGATACAATCACAGGGTATACTCTTGCATATGTTCTGGTAAACAACAGATGGAACCACTAGTATCAGAAAATGTACAAAAGCAAGTGAATTTAAATAAGTCGACCAATGCAATGAATTTAAGTTACTTTTTAACTATATAGCATTTATGTATAGAGTTATATCCTAAGTTTTAGGAACCATTTAATTTTAAAATACGTTTTGCATTCACATGGATGCAATCTAGGATAACACTAACGTTGCACATGTTCAAACACTCCTGGAAATTTTCATAGCTATTTAACCTCAAGGTATTCAGTTATGGTTAAGAAGTTACCATAACTTTTGCACCCCACCCCCTCATGCTCTATGAGGGGGCTTCAAAAAGTTTGTGGAAAATATTCATTCTATTTTCCCACTAACTTATTGAAGCCTTCTTGTACTATATAGTCATAGATATATTATAACACATACAAATTACACACATATAAATATCCCCTGTCAAACCCATGTTCAGTCTCCTACAGGTGGTTCTATTTGCCTTCCCATCCCTGTTTAGCTTGAGTGTCTACCTATGTTCCACTGGTATTGTTGTTGCTGTTTCTATGTGCCATCATCAAGCTGTTTCTGACTCATAGGAACCCTGTATAGTGTTTCCAAGAGAAGCTGATGGGTTTGAACTGCTGGCCAGTGTTTATCCTACAGTGTCACACCAGGGTTCGTAGGTTATAGTTATGACTGGTTTCAGGATTGAGTATGTGATAGTAGTTACCTCTGTTGCCCTTAACCCTTGCATTCCTCCCAGTGTCTTCCTGTGCCTTGGTCACTGTAGCCTTTCATGTTCCTTCTATTAGTCCCAGTAGTTTTCTTGTTAAATCTCTAGAATTCTCTGTGTATAGGTTCGTATTATCTACAGAGATCATTTTACTTCTTTGCCAACTTAGATGCCTTTTATTTCCCTTTCTTGTCTAGTTACTCTGGCTAGGAATTCTAATACAATATTGAATGGGAGTGACAATAAAGTGCATTCTTGTCAGGTTCCAATTCACAAAGGGAACGTTTACAGTCTCTCTCTCTTAAGAAAGTATTGGCCATTGGTTTTGTGTATATGCCCTTAATTATGTTGAGGTATTTCCCTTCTATTCCTATTTTCCTGAGTGTTTTTATCAAGAATAGGTATTGGATTTTTGTCAAATACATTTTCTGCATCAATTGATAAGATCATGTGGCTCTTTTCCTTTGTGTTTTATTTATGTGGTGGATTATATTGATTGTTTTTCTAGCATTGAACCATCTTTGCATTCCTAATATGAATCCCACTTGGTAATGGTGTATTATTTTTTTCTGATATGTTGCTGGATTCTATTGGCTTGGATATTGTTGAGAATTGTTGTGTCAGTGTTCATGAGGGGTATTAGTCTATAATTTTTTCCTTAGTGATGTCTTTGCCTGGTTTTGGTATCAGAGCGATGCTTGCTTCACAGAGTAAGTCCAGGGATATTCCGTCCTTTCCCATGTTCTGGAATAGTTTGAATAGAATTGGTGTCAGCTCTCCTCTAAGTGTTTGGTAGAATTTGCCAGTGCAGCCATATGTGAGTCAAGGCTTCTTCAGTTGTGAGTTTTGTTTTGTTTGTTCTTGTGATAGGTCTGTTCAAATTTTCTACTGCAGATTGTACTAGTTTGGATAGGTAATGCGCTCCTAGAAATTTGTCCATTTCTTCTAGGTTTTCAAATTTGTTGGAGCACAATTCTTCATGTTTTTGTTATTGTTGTTAAGTGTCATGGAGTCAGTTCCAACTCATAGCAACTCTGTATAGGGTTTCCGGGGAGTGGCTGTTGAGTTTGAACTGCCAACCTTAAGACTCAAGGACCTTGCGGTTCCGTGCTTATCCTACAGATCTTATCTTTCTTTTTTTTTTTTTTTAAGTAGGTTCTGTTGTGACATCACCTAATAATGCTTGCGTATTTTCCTTCTTTTCTTTTGTTACATTTTCCAGTGGTTTATTAATCCTTTCAAAGAACCAACTTCTAGTCTAGTTAATGCTTTCTGTTGTTTTTCAGTTTTCTGTTTCATTTATTTCTGCTTGAACCTTATTATTTCCTTTCTTCTGGTGACTGTAGGCTTCCTTGGTATTCTTTTTCTGATTGTCAGAGATTTTGGGTTAAGATTTAATTTGGAGTCTTTCTTCTTTTTATTTGTGCATTTATTGCCATAAATTGGCCTCTGACCACTATTTTTGCTCTGTCCCAAAGATCTTAGTATGTTGTGTTTTCATTCTTATTTGATACAAGAGATTTTGTTATTTCTTCTATTATCTAGTAGTTTTAAGCAGAGTGTTATTTAGTTTCTCCTTGATTTTCCTATGATTAATGTCTAATTTTACAGCATTGTGATCTGACAAGATGCTTTGCAGTATTCCAATGTTTTCTAGTTTATTGAAGCTTTTTTATTATTATTGCTATCAGTGATTGTGGTGGTTGGTGATTGTGTGCCACCGAGTCAGTTCTGACTCATAGTGACCCTGTATAGAGTTGGTTTTTTCAAGTTTTCATTGTGAACTGAGTGATAGTTTACATGGGAGAACCTCGGTTTTATACTATCGTTTCATTGCAATGATTACAAGCTTCTCCGCACATCATCATTCAATAGTATTTGCTTTCATTCTCTCTAGTTTTTTGTTTTGTTTTGTTTTTTGGGCATGCACACAAAAACACTCAGGAATATATAATCATTTAAACAACCAAAGGGTACATTCTGCAAGTCTGCCTCCTGGCCACCAGCACACTGACTTTCTCTTTCCATGAGTCTAGAGACCTCAGCTGCTCCCTCTCTCCATGTCTTCATCTCTGCCTCCATCTCTGGTGTTGCTGTTTCTCTGGATAGGATCCCACATTCTGCTCGTACTCGTCTCCCTTGATGGTCCTAGGGTTCTCTGCTCCTGGACTATATGATTAACTACTCCCCCCTTTATGTCACAAGACTTCTACCTTCACAGTTGTGACAGTTGCAGTTAGTCATGATAGCAATTACTCACTATTGAATTGTAAGAATCTTATCCCCATCTCCTTTCACCAGGCCCATCTAGAAAAGATGAAAACTATTCACTGGGGATTCTACCTTCCCCTGCACACTCTGAAACTAAACTCCCTCTTGAAAACTTGCAAGCCAGTCACTTTATGACTTTATAGCCCCCCAATTTAGGTGGACAATGTCTAAGTTGACCGTCCTTATCAACCCTGTATACAGAGGGGATAAGATTGATACTTGTATCCCCTGTATACAGAGGGGATAAGATTGATCTCAGTTGGTATTTTGAGCTACTACATCCATAAGTATAGGTCAAGTGAATCAAAATGTAACAATTTGCACTTGTTTCCTTTATAAAAAAAATTTTTTTTAACTTCCTCTAGTCAAGTTCTGATCATCAAGCCATGGAAGCTAGGTTGAATGGGTACTATCTACAAGTTTGGGTGTTTTTGTGCATCTTCCCTCACATATCAGCTGGAGGTTGAAGCTTATTTTGTGGCCTAAAACATATGGTCTATGCTGGAGAAGGTTCCAGGTGAAAAGAAATACTTGAAAAGAAATTCTATGCTGTTGTTTCATTGAGTGTTCTTTATATGTCTATTATGTCAAATTGGTTGATTGTATTGTTTAGTTCCTCAGTGTCCTTGATGAGTTTCTTTCTAGTTATTCTATCTTCCATTGGAAGTGGTATATTAACGTCTTTTAATATTATTGTGAATTCGTCTATTTCTCACTTCAATTCCATTCAAGTTTGATCTGTGTATTTAAGATTCTTTCATTGGTTGCATAGATACTTATTATCGCTAGGTCCTCTTATTCAACTGACCCTTTTATCATTATATAATGTTCTTCCTTGTCCCTTATGCTAGTTTATGTCTTAAAAGCCTATTTTTTTTTAAGTCTATTTTATCAGAAATTAGTATTGCCACTCCTGCTCTTTTTTATTTCCATTTGCTTGGTATCTTTTTCCATCCTTTTATTTTTAATGTATTTGTATCTTTGGGCCCAAGGTATATCTGATATAGCAGCATATTGATGGATTCTATTTTCTAATTTATTCTGCTACTTTCTGTCTCTTGACTGGAGCATTTAATCCATTTATATTCAGTATAATTATCAGTAGGTATGAATTTATTCCTGTCATTTTGCTGTATGTGTGTTTTAGTGTTAATTTTTTTAATCAATATATTTTTCTGTGCTCAGTTTTTTTTTTCTTTCAAATTTTATTTTCATTTCTATTGTTGCTTTTATTTTCATTTTACTGAGATTTTATGATTTTCTTCTTTTTCAATTTGGTGATAAGGTTTAATAATTGTATTTGATGTCACCCTATACTTTATTAGTATCATCCCAAATTTACAGCAGTACATTCTACCTTGATATTTCTTGACTTCCTCTCCACTTGAAAGTTCCAAAACTACATCATTTATTCACTATTTTTGCTTTATGCTGTTGTTGTTAAGTACCACTGAGTCAGTTCCAACCTATAAAGACCCTATATAGGGTTTCCAAGGAGTGGCTGGTGAGTTTGAACCACCTTGCAATCTAGTGCTTTATCCCACAGCACAACACCGGGACTCCTTTGCAGTTATCATCATTTATAAACTGACATCTTTGACCATTTACTTTCAGTTTTGTAGGTTTTTTTACTTTTGATACTTCTATATCTGGTTGATGTTTCAGGTGAAGTTGTATGCCTTAACCTCTGATTATTGTCTGCCATTATTGCTTCTCTATCTAAAGAACTTTGTCTAGCATTTCTCTTAAGTTTGGTCTGGTTTTTACAGATTTCCTTAATTTCTGTTTATCTGGGAATGTCCTAACTTTGTCATCATATTTGAGGAACAATTTTTCTAGGTATGTAATTCTGGGTTGGCATTTTTTTTTTCCTTGCAGGATTTTATTTATGTCATTCCATTGTCTTCTTATCTTCATGGTTTCTGCTGAAATATCAAGAGTTTAGTCTTAATGGTTCTTATTGGTAGATAACGTTTTCGTTTTTTCCAAATTGCTTTCAATACTCTGTCTTTGGTTTTAGAAAGTTTGATTTTGATATATCTTGGTGATTTTCTTTTAGGTTCTAACCTATTTTGAGTTCACTGAGTTTCCTGAATGTGTATCTTCTTGCCTTCCTTGGTATTAGAGAAGTTTTCTTCCAACAAATCTACAATTTTCTCTTTTTTTTTTTTTTTGGCTTCTTCCTTTTCTGCAATTCCAATCACAAGTATGTGTCGCACATAATTCTTAGGCTTTATTCATTTTTTTTCATTCTTTTTTTCTGACTGACCATCTATCAGATTGATACTAAGAGATTAGTCTTCAATCTTGCTAATTCTGTCTTCCATTGATTCAATTTGACTTATTTGTCCTTTATAATGTATTATCTATTTCTGAAATTTTATTATTAATCTTCTGTATTTCAATTGCTGTTTTTGGTTTCTAATTTTATATTTACTTTGTTGATTTATTATATATCTTTATTAATTCTTCTAGAGTTTTGTCTGTATTTTCCTTGATTTTGTCTGTGAATTCCTCAAACTTTCCCTAGATCCTAAACATAAATATTTTTAATTCCTTACCATGTAGTTCCAATCACATTTTGTCCTCCAAAGGGTTTTCTGATCTTCCATTTGTTCACTTGTTTGAGCCATTTTGTTCTGTGGTTTTTTTTGTTGTTGTTGTTGTTGTTTTTATTTTGTTTTTGTGTGGGTGTAATTTCAAGTTGCCTCTTGTCTCTAACACATTGTTGTACTATTATATTAGTCTGTTGATGGTATGTAGATTTCCTTCATGTTGATTTTATATTTTGTTTTGTTTTAATATATCTGGGCAACAGGTCAGGTGTGTTACTCTGATTATCATGTTAGCAGCAGTGGGGCACTCATCACCTGCCTTCAGTTGGGTTTGGGAATGTGGGGGCAAGTCTGATCACTGATCATGCAGGCAGCTGAGAACAGGGTGGGTGGTTTTTGTGACAGTGTGTGTTCAAACCAGTGATGCTGGACAACTAGTGGCAATCGTCCAGTTGATGGGTGACAGGTGTGGCTGGTATATCTGGATAGGATTGCTGGTTCTCAATTTCTGGAGAAAGATCACAAAGAAGAGGGAAAAAACAAGATGTTGAGGAAGAGGGGAAACCTAAGAAGAAAGAAAAAACATAAAAACAAACAAATGTGGTACCATTCTGGTACAAGATTAGTCATCAAACATGGCTGCATTGGAAATGAGATGTTAACTCCAGAGAAGTGTGCACTACCATCACAGAGCAGTTGGGGCTGGGACTCTTCAGGATCAACAATAGGGGAAGAGGGAGAAGGAAGGGTGCCCACTCTACAGGATCCAACAAAAGAAGAAGCGAAAAGGAAAGGGAAGAGGAGGGGAAAAAAAGAGAGGGAAGAATAAAGAAGAAAGACAAAGAAGAAAAACTGCAGGGGGAGGGTTGACTGACGACTAGCAGGGGGTGCATCACTGACCAATGGGAGGTTGTGCAAGGTTATGGGGGTGGTCACAACTCTCAGTTTGCTGATCACTGATGTGGTTATCACAGTCCTAAACAAGCAGAGATAATGATGTCATTCCTGTCCTGACTGAAACACTACTTGCAATCATTCAAAATGGCCATGCTGTGGTTAGTAGTGTATAGTTCCTTGTTCACTGTTTTCACTCATTGGTATTTGATCTACTTCTCTATGCTTTCCTTTGAAGTTCTGGGTTCCAGGACTATCATTTGTATCTCTTTCACTTGGTTTCTCAAGTCTTTGTTGTAGACAGTCTGGATATTGTATCTACCTTGTCCTCTATCTTGGATCCTTTGCCCCAGATCTTTAAACCAAACAATAGTTTAGCTTAATTACTAAGGAATGTCTGCCTTGGACATTGTACTTTTTTAAGAACTACCTATATGGGGTGAAATTAACAAAAGCAACTCAAATTGTTTGATAAGAAACTTAGTGAGCAGTGAGTTTCTACTAATGAAGACCAACAATTTGGAAAAGGAGGATGAAAATGGTTGCCCAACATAAAGAATGAATCAATGTCACTGAATTCTAAATGTAGACATTGTTGAATTGTTGTATGTTTTGCTGCATATATTTTCTACAACAACAATAAATCGATAATTTTTTAACAAAAAAAAATTAAAAGCTCTTGCTGGTGAGGAATCATATTTTTGTATCTACTCTGGTAGCGAAGTGGTTACAAATTGGGCTGCTAACCTCAAGGTCGGCAGTTCAAAACTACCAGAGGTTCCACAGGAGAAACATGAGGCTTTCTGTTCCCGTAAAGACTTACACACTCAGGAACCCTGTGCTGGCCACTGTGAGTTGGAACCGACTCCACGGTACTTACAACAACAACAATGGATATGAAACAAAGCAGTGCCAACTGGTTCACACTGAGTTGAACCCCTGACTTCTGTTTTATTTTCATAATCATTGTTGGCAAGAAGAAATATTGGGTTGATCATCTTTTATATGTCCCATCACTTGGGTGATAGGAATTTATCCCATGAATGAAAAAGTAAATAAAGAAATGGTTCCTCCTATTTCTCACTTAACCCTACCTCTCTCAGGATTGCATAACCCTCAGAGTCTTTGAACTTAGCATTCACCTCAAAACTGTCTCTTAGGGTCTTCATTAATTTTAAAGAGTTACTTAACAAATAACCTAAAATGGGTTTAAAGTATAATTTTGTTCCAGTTATGTGTGCAAACTGGCGTAAAACAAAGTCAAGCCAATTTCATCCAGTTATTCAACAAATATGTTTAGAGTACCCAGCATGCACCAGTCAGCACACCATGAGCAAGGACTACAGAAACAGTGAGAGGACAGCCATGGCCCCCAGAAGACAGGAGACACTTGTGACATCGTGTACAAGGTTCAAGGACAGGGCACTTTGAAGTTAAGGTTTTGTGACAATTTGGCTGGGCCAGGATTCTCAGTGGTTTGGCAGATGAGATGTAGTTCTTCCCCCCGGACGAATATAATGCAATCAACCCTGTGATGTGAGCTAATGTGACCAGCTCTGATCTGATGGAATGATCTTATGTGCTGTAAATCCTCACTTCTATGATGTCAATGACACTAGATGCAATCTACAGGAATTTGTATCTCTTTCAAGATGTAAAAGGAAAGAGAAGTGAGCAGAGAGAGATGAACTTCCTACCATCAAGGATGAAGACCCAGGAGTAGACTGCATCCTTTGTACCTGGGGTCCCTGCACTGTGAAGCTCCCATATCCAGGAGGAGATGGATGCCAAGACAAATGGAGTCCTCCAAGGAATCCTAGGCCTACAGATGCTGGAAGGAGACAAGGACCTTCCCCCAGAATCGGTGCTCCGAATTCAGACTTCTAGCCTCCTAAACCATGAGAGAATACAGTTCTATTTGTTAAAACCATCCACTTGAGGTGTTTCTGCTATAGCAGCACTTGAGAACTCAGACAGCATTTTACATGAGCTGCTAACTGTAGGTTGGAGTTTTGAGTCCACCCAGAGGCACATCAGAAGAAAGTCTTGACAAATCTGCATCTGAAAAATCAATGAAAATCCTATAGAGCTCAGTTCTACTCTAACACATGTGGAGTCACCACGAGTGGGAGTTGACTCAATGGTAACTGGTTTTTGTTTTTTTCTACAAGGGCAAGGGTGGTGATGTGAGAAAGGGGAAGAAAGGTGTCTATAACGGAAGGGACGACCAACTAGATTCAGTGGGAGCAGGACAGTGGATGCTGTCGTTTGTTTGTTAAGAAGGTTGCTTTCTTCAATTTTGTGGTTTCTTTTTCATTAATTTTTAAACTCTTTAAAACATATAAATGAGGCAGATAGATAGCATAGTGATTAAGAAGACCCTCTGGGATCAGGGCACTAACTCTAAACTTATTATCCATGAATTGGTGGGCTAGGGAATTGGTCTGTGCCTCAGTGTCTTTGGTTGTAAAGTGGGGTTAACTATGGCATCTTACTAATAAACAATGAGTAGACTACATCTAGTACACTAAGGGTACTTATGGGTCTGAGGGATTATCTTTATTAACATGACTATTGTAAAGAATTACAGCTAATAAAGCAGAAACAAAGTTCCAACTGTATCTTCTACCCAAACAAACCCCTGTACTTATTTTAAGGGGTACTTTTCTGGCATAGGGTGTACTCTGTGTGTATGCGTATATGCACACAAATCATTTTTTAATTTAAATTGTACTTCCTAAAGTGTTTTCTTTTTAGTTCATTTCCCTCTCATTTAGCAATATAGCTAAATTAAATTTAGCATCTCCCCATATCATGAAATATTTCTTAAAGTAATTCATCTTATTGACTGAATAATGTGTTATCCTATGGATCCACCATTAACAGAAATAGCAAGTCAGGAGGACGAGCTCGTTATAAAACAATCAGAGGGCATTTTGTTGAGGACAGGTAAACTGTGCAATACCACCAGGAGCACCTGGAAGAGAAATCTATCTAGGAGTTAGGAATATGGGCCTAGAGTTCAGAAAAGTGGTCAGCTGCAAAGAGGTAACAGTTGAAGGAGTACACAAAACCCTTGGCCTACCTCCAGAAGTAAAGCCTCATTTGGTACCCCTCCCTGCCTGGCACACAATATCCAAAACATACTGGTCTCTTTCTTTCCATCAAACATGCCAAACTCATTCCTGCCTCGAAGCCTTTGCACTTGCTGTTCCTTTGGCCTACAACACTGATCCCCACGTGGCTGGCTCCTTCTTATCATTCTATCTCAGTGAAGTAAGACTTCCCGCCCACCTATACCCACCTATCTCTATTGGATCACCTGTTTAACGTTCATCATAATAAGACTATAACCTTTTATTATCAAATGTCTATCACACACACACTCCTGCTTTTTAAGGTAAGCTTCCTGAGGGCAAAGACCTAGAATATATTGTTCACAGCGGTCTCCTCAACATTTTCACAGTGCCCACCACATCACAGGAACTCAATAAAAGTTCATGGAATGAATGAATTAGATGACAAATGACAACACCAAGTAACTAGTGTCAAGGGCCCTCTAAAACTATGGGGATTTCAAGAAGGGAGAGTTGTCTGGGGCTGCCAGGACAGAAGCAGGGCAGGTAACCCACAAAAGAGAGTGTTCCAACCAAGCAGTGAGAGAACAGAATCTTCCACCATACTAACACTGGAACAAATCAGAGACTTATTGAACGTTAAATATGGAAACACCTTAGACTTACACTCACTTCAATCCCCTCAGCTTATATCTGAAGCAACAGAGGCCCAAAGACTTGCAATGTTTGCGAGTGGGCAGAACCTAGCTTCCTGGTTAAGAACTTGATCTAAGACTCCTATCTCCAACATCCACATCCAATGTGTTTGCTGTTATTTTGGTGTTGTGGGCCATTGAGTCAGCTCTGACTAATAGCAACCCTGTGTAGGGTCTCAGGAGTAGCTGATGGGTTTGAACTACCAACCTTGCTATTCCACTGACCTTGTAGTACAGTGTTTATCATAGAGCTCCACACCAGGGCTCCTTTTTGTTATCAGCTGTCAGTCCTGGTATGACACTGTGGGATAATGCACTGGATTGCAAGGTGGTTTGAATCACCACTCGTTGTAAACTCTATACAGGGTCGCTGTGAGTTGGAACCAACTCAATGACACTTAACAACAACAGCAACATTCTAACAATAATGAGCCCTGGTAGCTGAGTAATGACATGCTCAGTTGCTAACCAAAAAGTTGGCAGTTGGAACTCATGGAAGAAAGGCCTGGATATCTGTTTCTGTAAAAATTATACCCAAGAAACCCCTTTGAGCAGTTCTAGTCTATTACATGGCATTGCTGTAAGTGGAAATTAACAACACCCAACACCAACTACAACATGCTAGCGACCAACTACACTAACTACAACATGCTAGCAACCAACTACAACATGTTAGCGACCAACTACACCAACTACAACATGCTAGCGACCAACTACACCAACTACAACATGCTAGCGACACTATCATTTGATTAAAGAAATTCCTCATAAAGTTAGAAAGAAGCTCACCTTCTCTTTATCATACTCGAACATTCTGAAACTCCATTTTCCATCTGTGGAGAGACAGGGTATTAAAAAGACGACTCTTCAAGTCTAAGTTTTAACATTTTCTGGTTTTCTTCTACCAAGTTAGTGGAAGCTGATTTAAGCTCTTCGGAGGAAAGCAGACACACCTGACATCTATAGAATCAACATGTTGTAGTGGGTTAATTGTTTAAGTGATCCAGAATACATTCTGTCCTGACATAAAATATGTGGCATGTTTCTTCAGCCGTGTGTTTAAATAATTTTTTCATTTGTCTTAATATTTTCAGATATTTGTTTACAAAACTTTAGGAGTATCTGCCTTTATATTTTCACAATTAGTTAAGGACACACACCCCCAATTGAAGTGCTATTGTGCTTTCGTTTTTAAAATCAAAATCTTAATCTTTAAATATTCACAGAAACAAGAAGGAAACACTAGCAATTTCTTGCTTTCAACTCTATAAAGAAACTTTTTCCTTTCTTAAAAATTCTTTTACTTTTTTTCAAACAAACATCACAGGGAAGGGAAGAAATCGTAGAGAGACACTAAAAAGTCCATGCGCTGCGTTTCCCCTCATCCTCTCAACATTTCCACATCTTGTGATGCTTCTTCTTAACAATGAGTAGAAGATTGATGCTTTTTGGGATAATGAAGCATGGAACTACCTCTTAGACATATAGTTCCTTTTCAGCTCCTTCTCTGCATGGGCCAGGATACTAGAGAAAATCAGCAAATTTCTGAGTGTTAATGTTCAACCAGGTACAGTGATGAGTGTAAAGAACAGAGGGTAAGACAGATCCGTTTGACAGGTCCACCACTGCAGTCCATTTAAGTAGGCATGTACTTGCCTTGTATGTTGCCTTGTCTAATTAGCTGCTGAGCTGTTCCCCGGCTCCTTGCTCCTGACGGAAACTTAGCGGGAAAACTCCTGTCACCAGTCGTGATGAAGTGGCCCTTGATTGTGCTACAAGATATCCTGTGGCTGTAGTCCAGACTGTTTTGACTAATCATCAACTTTGCAGATTCCAGCACCAGTTTGTCGGCCAAAGTGAGAGCTTTGCAAAAGTCAGCCTGAATGAGCTGTAGCTGCAGAGAGAAAAAAGGAATCGCTTTGTTTTTCTATTTTTTAAAGGACTGACTACAATAGCAGTGCAGTAGTGAGTGTGCCTGAGAAACTACGGTCCACTCTTATGGGGAAAGGAGGAGAAGCACCAGTGTTCACCATCTGCATACGGCCAGATCTGCCGAGATCATTCAGTGCAGGCTAAAAGTTTAGTCACTTCAGAACTCACAAGTCAGACAACTCCTCATTTTCATTCCTTGAATAGGAATCATATCCCATTTACATCACTTATGAGATTTGTGCTATTGGACAAGTTACTTATCCTATGCGGGCTTCCGTTACCTCATCTGTAATCTATTTTACAGAGTTGTCACGAGTGATTTGCTAAGCACTTAGAATAGTACCTGACAGGTAGTAAGTGCTCATTAATGTCAGCTGTTATAGAATTACTCCTGGAATCTTCATTTGCAGATGTGGTAGGACTCAAAATGAGAAGAAACAGCTGCAAATATCCATGATTAATTGGAATGTGTAACACACAAAGTATGAATTTAGGAAAACAGGAAGCTGTCAAAGATGAAACAATACGTGAGGACCAATACCCTAGGCATTAGTGAGCTGAAATCAGCTAGTATTGGCCATTTGAATCAGACAATCATATTGTCTACTTTGCTCTGAGAGTCCAGGGGTGGCGCCGTGGGTTAATGCGCCAGACTGCAAAGTCGTTTAAACTGCGAGGTTAGCAGTTCAAGCTCACCAGCTGCTCCTTGGAAACCCCATATAGGGTCACTATGGGTCAGAACCGACTCGACAGCACTTAACAACAACATTATGCCACGAGTAATAAATTGAAGCGAATGGTGTCTCATTAATTGTCAAAAAGAATATTTCAAGATCTATCCTGAATGTTGTCAGGATAGTAATCATATATCTACAAGGCAGATCAAATGGCCTTACTGACTCAGTTGGTAAGAATGTGGCACTGATAATGCCAAGGTTATGGTTTTGTTCCCAGTCTAGGCCACACAGGACTTTTAGAATCCCTGGTGGTGCTATAGAATATGTATGGACTGTTACCCACGAGGTTGGCGATCTGCTCCCATTAAGATTTACAGCCTCAGAAACTCTACACAGGGTTCTATGAGTCAGAACTGACCCAACAGCAGTAGGTTTGGTTTTTTGTGCCGGGCAGACCAGTTGATACAACAATTATTCAAACTTACACACCAACCACTAATTCTAAAGATGAAGAAATTGAAGACTATAACCAACTTCTATAGTCTGAAATTGATTACATCATGCAATCAAGATGCATTGGTATTTACTGATGATTGAAACATAAAAGTTGAAAACAAAGGAGCATCAGTATTTGGAAAATAAGCCAATATGTCACCTTGAGGAGTGAGGTGAACCTAATCCAAGTCATGATATTTTCGATTGTTTCATAGGCATGTGAAAGCTGGATAATTAAGAAAGACCAAAAAAGAATTGGTGCATTTGATTTTTGGTATTGGCAAAGAACACTGAATATATTATGGACGGCTAGAAAAACAAACAAATCAGTTTTGGAAGAAGTACAACCAGAATGCTCCTTAGAAGAGAGACTGATGAGACCTTGTCTCACACACTTAAAACATCAGGAGGGACGAGTCTTTGGAAAAGGACATCATGCTTGATAAAGTAGAGGGACAGCAATAAAAGAGGACAATCCTCAAGGGCATGGATTAACACAGTGACTGAAACAATGCACTCAAATATAGGGACAATCATGAGGATCATGAAGAACCTGGCAATGTTTTGGTCTGTTGTACATGGTTGCTGATTATGTCTTGCAGAGCCAGTCCTGACTCATAGGGACCCTGTACACAGTTTCCGAGGCTGTAAATCCTTACGGGAGCAGAAAGCCTCATCTTTCTCCTGTGGAACAGCTGGTAGCTTCAAACTGCTGTCCCTGAGGTTAGCAGCCTGAATCATAACCACTAGATTACCAGAGCTCCTTCTATTATACATAGAGTCCCTATTAGGCCGAACTGGCTTGATGGCACCTAGTAACAACAATAACAACTGCTACAGTATGGAACTCCATCAATCCAAAAGAATAGGCTTAAAGAGCACCTGTTGGTAAACATTGTCATACAGCATAGATTCAAAGTTAAGTACAGGATTATCTTGAAAAAGCAGCGGTTCTCAAGTCAATTCAGATGCCGGCCACCTGTGCAGAGTAGAGCTGTGTTCTGTAGAGAGTAAGGCTGAGACTTTGCGGAGCGACTGGAGGGCCTTTCATCCAGGGTACCAGCCTTCTCGTTAGTGGTTGAGTGCTTAACCATTTGTGCTACCTGGGAACTCCATGGTCATCTTTGTTACTGTTGGTTCTGACTCATAGCGACCCTGTATAGGATTTCCAAGTAGCAGCTCATAGGTTTGAACCACCAATCTTGCCCTACAGCGTCACACCACGACTCCACGATCATCTTTTGTTGCTCTTGTGAAGTGCCGTCTATTTATTTTCAACTCATAGCGACCCTGTGTAAGGTTTCTGAGGAGCAGCTGGTGAGTTTGAACTGCTGATCTTGTTGTTCAAACCAACGTTGCAGTCCAGCACATAAACCCACAGTGCTACACCAGGACCTCATTGATGATCTTTAGAAGGTTGAAATAGCAAATAAGTCTTCCAGTGCTATTTTTCTGGGTGGATACAAGAGAGGTCGAACTGCTGTTTCTCTTCCTGTTGGCTGATGCTACCATAACTTGGCTGTGACAAAGGCCATTCCAAGCAGTATTTTCAAGAGCTGTTGTTATTGTTATTGTTGTTGTTGTTAGGTGTCATTGAGTCAGTACCAACTCATAGGAACCCTATGCACAACAGAACGAAACACTGCCCAGTCCTGGGCCAACCTCACAATTGTTGCCACACTTGAGCCCATTGACACTGCCACTTTGCCAATCCATCTCATTGGGGGGTCTTCCTCTTTTTCTCTGACACTCCACCTTATCAAACATGATATTCTTCTCCAGTCACTGGTCCCTCCTGAAAATACGTCCGAAGCATGAAAGACGAAGTTTGGCCATCCTGACCTCCAAGGAGCACTCTAGCTGCACTTCCTCCAAAAGAGATCGGTAGGTTCTTTTGGCAGTCCATGGCACTTTCAATATTCTCCTCCATCACCATAACTCAAATTCATCAATTCTTCTATGGTCTATAAATATAGGCCTGAATGTTCATGCTTTTAAATGTGGGTGATTGTCACTATATTAATAATAATAACTATTATCTGTTGTTGCAAGTGCTGTCAAGTCGCTTTTGACTCATAGTGACCCTGTATAGAGTTTCCGAGGAGTGACTGGTGAGCTTGAACTGCCGACCTTGCAGTTCAAACAACTTTGCAGTCTGACTCATTAGCCCACAGTGCCACACCAGGTCTTCAATATCTGCATGAGACTTCCTAAAATACAGGGTGATATAAAAAAAATTAAAATTAACCCTATTTCATATAGCAATTTAAATAGCTAAAAGTAGGCATACCCAACTGTTGAAAAAAAGAGACATCTGTATATGAAAAATAATTTAAGACATATTTACATTTACATATTTTCAAGTTGCAGAACAATCTATATAATATCCATAAACAATCCATAGGTTATTTTGTATTTGTATATGGTGGCTGTGTGCCGTGGAGTCTTGTATATAAATGCATAGGGGTGGGGGGGAAAGCCTAGAATGATATGCACCACCATTTTAGCAACATTTTGAAGAAAGAAATAGGATTGAGAAAACAAGACAAAGGGCAAAGTATGAGAAAATGTTTATTTTTTTTTATTCTACCTACTTCAGTGTTGCTCAAATTTTTTATATAGGAATAATATCTTAGAGCACAAGCTACTGGTGTAATTTTTTATTTTATTTAATGTATTTTGATATATTACTCATGTCCAATCATCCTGTAAGATTTCCTTAAAGTTTTTGTGAAACCAGTAGAAACAAAGGGTAACATTTGGCATTGGAAGCTCACTTAATTTGCTTGTGGAAGAGTCCTGGAGGGGCGGTCTGTAAGCTCTCAGTTGCTGACATTCCAAGTCCACTCTTCCATAGCTCTGTAAGAGACAAAGGTGCGAAAGAAAGGTGCCAGTCTGCTTCCATAAAGATTTGTTGCTGTTGTTATGTGCCGTGGAGTCGGTTCCGACTCATAGCGACCCTGTATAGGGTTTCCGAAGCTATAAATCTTTATGGGAGCAGAAAGCCTCATCTTTCTCGATTCGTAACCACTACGTTACCAGAGCTCCTTTTGTTGTTGTTGTTAAGTGCCATCGAGTCGGTTCCGACCCATAGCGACCCTGTACAGGGTTTCCGAGGGTGTAAATCTTTACAGGAGTAGAAAGCCTCATCTTTCTCCCGCGGAGCAGCTGGTAGTTTCAAACCGCTGACAGCCTGGGAAACCCTACCGGGCAGTTCTACTCTGTCCTATAGAGTCACTATGAGTGGAAATCAATTCAATGACACTGTGTTTGGGTTAGGGGTGTTGGTTTCTTTAGTTTTTTGTTTGTTTATTTGCTCCTGAAGGAGCTCTGGTATCAGCACAGTGATTAAGCACTTGACTGCTAACAGATAGATTATCAGTTCACACCCATCCAGCTGCTCTGTAGGAGAAATACCTGGCAATGTGCTCCCAATCAGATTACAGCCTAGGGAACCTTGTGGGGCAGTTATGTTGTGGCCGGTGAGGTTACTATAGGTCAAAAATCAGCTCAACAGCGCCTAACAACAACAAGAGTTGCTTCCGGGGTCACTGGGAGATAAATATGGTTAACACACTTAACTGATAACAAAAAAGGTGAAGGCTCCAGTCTACCCAGAAGTGCCTTTGAAGAAAGACCTGGTAATCTACTTCTGAAAACTCAGTCATTGAAAAACCCATGGATTTTCACTGACACATATGGGACTGCCATGATTCCATAAGGAATGACCCTTATGACCACTAGTATTGGTACTAGTAATTTGCTTCTGTTCTCAAACCAAGGCACAGTGCATTTCCACAAAGGTCAAGTAGTATTAAATAAATTGTGCCTTGGTTATTAGTGGTGTCCATGATACAAATACCTTTTTAGAATATTGATTAAGTTTCTAGAACATTATGTTGTTGTTGAGGTTATGTGCCGTGGATTCAGTTCCAACTCATAGCAACCCTGTACAGGGTTTCCGAGGCTGTAAATCTTTACGGGAGCAGAACGCCTCATCTTTCTCCTGCGGAACCGCTGGTAGTTTTGAACTGCTGACCTTGCAGTTTACAGCCTGATTCGTAACCACTACGCTACCAGAGTTCCTTCTAGAACACTATGTTGTTGTTGTTAAGTGCCGTCGATAGGAACAGGAAAAATAAAACATCAGTATACATTTCTTTATAAAGTTTGCATGTGGATATACATAGGAGTCCTGATGTGGCACTGTAGGATAAACACTGGACTGCAAGGTCTGTTTGAAACACAAGGTCAGTGGTTCAAACTCACCAGTCGCTCCGTGGAAACCCTAACAGGGTCGCTATGAGTCAGAACCAATTCGATGACACTTAAGAACAGCAACAATGGATATACACAAAATAAAACTTCCTTTCCTATCTGTGCAGGTAATTTATATTATTTTTTTTATTAATCATAGACTCATACTCACCAGTGAGGAAATCTTATAAAGAATTTTGCTTCATGGTTACTTGACACCCCAAACCCTATGGTCAGTACAATCACCAGCCAGCAAAATAAAAATCAAACTGTCTTAAAACCTATCAAAATTCTCTTCTAATTGTACATTTACTATTCTTTTGGTGGTAGTAAATTATGTCACATTAAGTAATTTTTATTGGATAGTTCTTATTTCTTAATGTAACCTAAAGTTTCAAAGGTCTTAAATTTTAGTTCCATTTTTTCCCTACAGCAGTAATAAAAGACCAAACTGTGGTGTTGCTTATGCAGGGAAATCATCAGAGAACACGACTGAACCTCTGTCTGGCACTAATAACGACTAGGTAGCCGTCATTTTTAAAAACAATGTCACAAAAGCTATTTCGAGGCTGTCATGCTTAAGAATAATTAGCTTCCATCAAAGCAACAGATTATCTGTTCATGTTGTCCACTGGGTCATTACAATGAACAACCAATACAGATAAATGATGTCTAATCTTTTCTGCTCTTCTATTGGGCTGATTGATGGTTATAACATCTCCAATATTATAAGGCAGAAAAATTATGCTGACATTTAGAAGCAAAAGCACAGAAAGATAAAACTAAGTACAAAGCATGCCCAACACTATTGGGTGGGGGGGGAGAGGAAATATCTAAAGACAAATAGAACTGAAACCAGAATGGCAATTAGGCCAAAGAAGAATTATGGGAGGGAACAGCTATACCTTGTGGGTGGTAGGCAGCTCAATTCATTATACAACAAGAAGGGGGAATCCAGGCATTTCCGTAAGACACATTATTAAAAGGAATATTGACTTAAGCATCTTTTAAATTTTATGCCCTAAAAGAAGACAAAAGGGTTTCCCTAGTATTGCCCTACTCCTGAATCACGTTGACTTTAAGGGATCGCATAATGAGAAATGGCTGAGCAGCAAATGAGTGTAAGAAGCGACTGTAATTACTTACAACTCACATTTACAAGGTCCAATAGATTATACCTTGCCATGTCTTTTTTGCTCATGTTATATTAGTCAGGTGGAATTGGAAAAGAACCATTCAGTTTGCCCTAAATATGAAATAGCAATTTGGGATTTACCTTTAGTTCAGTCCATTAGCAGTTATCATTTATAGAAAAACTATAAAATGAGGAGGGCTTAGACTGAGAGTCAAGACAAAAGCACCTTTAGGTTATTTGTTCAGAGATTTGGAAAATACGGACCATTATAGTTGTTTCTGCTTCACAGAGAGGGTCATTCCAGAGGAAGCTTTATAACTGAAGCAGAAACAAGAGAACCTTCGAGCTCAATGTGTTAACGGGGGCAGCCCCTGCTTACAAAATGCTGCTATTGTCATCACCTAAGAACTAGTAAAGTTTTCCAGGAAGACGTTTTAGTGTTTCTATTCAAAAACAAAACTGTGCTCTCTCTAAATACAATATGAGATCCTAGAATGGATCCTGGAACAGAAAAGGAACATTCGTGAAAAACATGAAACTATTCAAATAGAGTACTGCAGTGTACTGATTAATAGTATTATCTTAGTTTTATAAATTCACCACTGATGTATTAGTTATGAGCATTAAAAGAAGCTGGTGAAAGGTAGATTGAACCACTCTGCTCTTTATCAATTTTGCAACTCTTCTGTAAACCTAAAGTTCTTTCAAGATTAAATGTTTAAAAAAAAAAAAAAAAATTAGCATTTAATCCCCAAGCACCATCACACTAAAGAATGAATGGCAAACGGTTACGAGACTGAATGCTTGTTAAATTTACATACAACAGCATCATTGTGATGCCCTGGCAAGATCTCAATTACAAGAAAGAATTGAAAAAAAAACCTCTAAGTTTTTAACAGACATACACAGGAAAAGAATAAAAAACTGATTCACTATTTTTTTTTAAAGCCATTGGTTCTCAGTTGGAAATAATTTTGCCTCTCCCCAGGGGACATTCAGCAATGTTTGGAAATGTTTGTCATTGTTAAAAATGGGAGATGAGATGCTACTAACAGTTGGTATGTAGAAGTCTAAGGATGATGCCAGACATCTCAGAATGCACAGCAAAATCCACCCCAATAAAGAATTGTCTGACCAAAAATGTTAATAATGGCAGAGGTTGAGAAAGCCTGCTTTAAGCGATTGAAATTTAAAAGCAAAAACGGGTAAGGAAAAAAAAAAAAAAAAATCACACTTAAAGAAAAACCATACTATAAATACTGGACCGCAAGGTTGTTTTGAACCACAAGGTCGGTGGTTCAAACTCACTAACTGCTCCTTGGAAACCCTATACAGGGTTGCTCTGAGTCGGAACTGACTTGACGGCACTTAACAATAACAAGGTTGGAAAAGATTCTAACAAAGAATGAGTAGCCAGAGTGGAGTGACCACTCAGTTGCCTATATCAGATTTCACCTGCTTCAGGAGAGATACTGCACAGCAAAGAGGGAGACAGCATCACCCTTCTCTTCCTAGAAGCCTTAGCCAGCTACTCCTAGCACATCCAAATGGACATTCCTCGAATCTCATCCTTGGAGTTCCTTATCTAAAGGTTATCCTTTCCACCTTAAAATTCACTGATGATTTCTCCAATGGTTTGTCCATTTTCCAAATGCTTCTTCTAAGGCTTACATTTTATAATGCTTATAACTTATTTTGGAGTCCTGGTGTGGCGCTGTGGACTAATGCATCAGACTGCAAAGCCATTTGAACTGCAAGATCAGTGGTTCAAGCTCACCAGGCACTCCTCATACAGGGTCGCTATGGGTTGAAACTAACTCGACAGCACTTAACAACAACTGTCTCTGATAGGAATGCTATGGGGTGGAATTAACTGGAAGGCATTTGTCATAATTGAACTGAGTCCCTCAAAATTATGTATTGACTTGTCTGAGCCATGATTCTCTGTAACTTGGTAGTTATACAATGAAGTAAATTGGCAGTTATGTAATAAATAATAATCACTTATGTGATCAATGATGTGATCAGCCAATCAACTAGAAGGGGATTAGGGTGGGATGCAACACCCTTGTTCAGACACAGCTATGATTTGATGTAAGAAGAGTTCCCCTCGCACTGTGGCCTTCACCTCTTATCTTATAAGAGATAAAAAGGAGAGAGAAGCAGGCAGAGAAGGGAGGACCTCAAGATCAACAAGAACGTAGAATAGAGTGTGTCCTTTGAGCTAAGATCGCCTGTGCTAAGAGCCTCCTAGACTCAGGGGAAGCTAGATGTTAGGACCACAGATGTTGGAAGGAGAGAGAGAGAAAGTTTTCCCCTAAAGCTGACACTCTGAATTCAGATTTCTAGCCTCCTGGTGTGGCGCTGTGCATTAATGCACCAGACTGTAAAGCCGTTTGAACTACAAAGTCAGAGCTCACCAGATGCTCCTTGGAAACCCCATACAGGGTCGCTATGGATCTGAACCTACTCAAAGGCACTTCACAACAACAATAACAAACTGGACAGTGGAGACCTGGTATGGCACTGTGGGTTAATGCGCCAGAGTGCAAAGCTGTTCAGACTGCAAGGTCAGCGGTTCAAGCTCACCAGCTGCTCCTTGGAAACCCTACATAGTGTCGCTGTGGGTCAGAATCGACTCGACAGCACTTAACAACAACAAACTGGACAGTGAATAAGGATGACTGTAGAAGAATTGATGCATTTGAGTTCTGGTGTTAGAGGAGAATATTGAACGTGCCATGAGCTGCAAAAACAGATCTGTGTTGGAAGAAGTGCAGCCAGAGTGCTCCTTGGAAGTCAAGATGGCCAAACTGCGTCTTTCATACTTCGGACATATTGTCAGGAGGGACCAGTCACTGGAAAAGGATATCATGTTTGGTAAGGTGGAGGGTCAGAGAAAAAGAGGAAGACCCCCAGCGAGATGGATTGGCAAAGTGGCAGCATCAATGGGCTCAAGTGTGGCAACAAGTGTGAGGTTGGCCCAGGACCAGGCAGTGTTTCACTCTGTTGTGCAGAGGGTCGCTATGAGTCAGTACCAACTCAGTGGCACCTAACAACAACAACAAACAAGGAGAAATTAGGGAGGCACGGTTGGCAGTTTAACCTCACCAGCCGCTCCTTGGAAACCCTATACAGAGTCTATGGGTCAGAATTAACGCGATGGCACTTAACAACAACAACAACAACAACAACAGTGCTGGTGTTATGCTGTAGTTTAAGCTCTTGACCACTAGGCAGTTTGAATTACAAAGCTGGCTGTTCAAACTCACCAGCTGCTCTTCAGAAACCCTATACAGTCTCACTGGGAGCTCTGGTAGCGTAGTGGTTACAAATCGGGCTGTGAGCCACAAGTTCAGCAGTTTGAAACTACCAGCTGTTCCGCGGGAGAAAGATGAGGCTTTCTTCTCCCGTGAAGATTTATAGCCTCGGAAACCCTATACAGGGTCGCTATGAGTCGGAACCAACTCCACAGCATATAACAATAACAGACAGTGTCACTATGAGTGGGAACTGATTCACGGCACTTCACAACAACAGTGAGAGTTGAAATCTCTGTTTATTAAAGCCATCCACTTGTGATAGTTCTGTTCTGGCAACATAACTAAGCCAGTGCCCAACAGCAACAGAGGGCAAGTACTGATTACCTCCAACCAAGAACCAAGGCCAGCTAACATATGCTTGGAATGCAATGGTGGCCTTTTGAGAAAATAACTTCTAAAGTTTGCACTAAAGATGAAATGTGAGCACTCTTTGACAAGATATCAGTATTAAAAAACATTTTGGTAAAAGAAAAGCACAATAAATTCTATCTTTCCAACCCTCCTGCTCAGTTTTTTTCCAACAGGCTTAATCCATTTTACATGGCTTTCTACGTGGGCCATTTCATCCATTCATATTGTGTTTCCACTAGACATCTTTCTATGTTCTATGCCAACTTTCCCAACTATCATATTAAATGTCAGCATAATAGTCCCACATACATTTCATACATCCATCCATATCCATGATTTCCATTCTGTCAAATATTTAAATTGAGTTGAGTGTTCCTTCCCCCTTTCTTATAAATAATATTGTAATGACGAAGCAGTGAAGCAAGGAAAGCTTTTGACTTTTGTGGAATCATTTACTTAGGATTGATCCTTAGGGGTAGAATTACTGCACCCAAGAAAAGAAACAACTTTATGGCATAATTTCTTGATGGTTCATTAATATAAATGGAGATTCTCTGGTTGCACTATTGCCTAGGCCCCAAAAAGAAAGAGGGGAAAAAATATACATAATAATGACAGTCAGTATTCACATAACACCTTACTTACACTTTTCAAAAGAGCTTCAAAAACTTAAGTAAATGTGAAGCACCCAAGTTATGAACACCTGACATTCTCAGGAACACACTTACTGGTAGAACTCATCAATAATGGAAGTGTGCTCAAAAGAAAATATAACATCACTAATATTTGTTACATTAAGAAATGAAATAAAGTCTGTCAAGAGGAGGGGGAAAAAAAGATGCATTTAGATTCTGTAAGTAAAACGTTGATCTGATTGATCACAAGCATGCTAAAGGCATAATTACATCTGTCGTGTAAATCCCACTTCATTCATAAAGTATTGAACAGCATCAGTAATTGTTTTCCTGTTAATGAGGCTGTAGACTATGCTCAGAGTGACTTGTTCATTCTTTATTTCATTTGTAAATAGCAAGTGGCTCACCAGGCTAGAGAAATTGGATGGGTTTCTACCACCACCATCACCGCCCTCCAAATTCAGGCTCGCTTCCAAAAAATGCAATGGAGCTTCCTCTAAAACCCCAAATCACACAGTTCTTTAAGGCATAAGAAGGCCAAATTGCAGTCAAACCCACAAGTTACTATTTTCCTTTACTTGATTTTTATAACCTAACACTTCATTTGAAATCATCCTAACAGAAGATTTTTTACTTTTAAGTAAAGCTATAAATTTAATCAAATTAACATGAGCCGTTTGTAAGTAACATAGGACGCTACCTGTTTCCAGGTGAGATCTACCAGGTGATACATTATAATGATGGAACTGCCACCAAAGTAATGGGACCTAGTATGCTTTTAGAATTGAGATTCCCTGAACAGGAGCCTCCTCCACTCTTACTGTCCTGCAATGACATCACACACACACTCCTTATGCCAGGTACAGTTTTCCAAAAGGACCTGCTCTTACCCTTTTCTGCCTTTACAAGTCCTACTCTCCCAGCTCAAAATCCCCACCTTATTCACCTGGGTACCTAGACCTCACAACGTAGCTCAAGGTGCATTGTGAAATTCTAGTGTATTTGTCCACTTCCTCATCTCTCCCTTGACTTTGAGCTATTTGAGGGTAAGAACCTTGTTTTGTCTTCGGATCCCCACCACAGTATATAGTGATGGTGGTGGTGGTGATGTGCCGTGGAGTCGGTTCCGACTCATAGCGACCCTGTATAGGGTTTCTGAGACTGTAAATCTTTACAGGAACAGAAAGCCTCATCTTTCTCTTGTGGAACCGCTGGTAGTTTCAAACTACTGACCGTCAGGATAGCAGTCCAACTCGTAACCACTACGCTACCAGAGCTCCTTTAAGTACACAGTAGAAGCTCAATAAACACTATCGGATTGAAAAAAGTAGAAGCTTTTTCCTTCATCATTAGCCAACAAAGATGCATTTAATAAAAGACAAAAACCTTACCTAAACTAAAAGATCATCCAGCTTTCTACCATATTCCAGAATTCCTGTGGGATCATTTCATCAATAACCTAAGTGTTAAAATCCAAGCATCCTATTACTCAAACGAGAGATTTTTGCAAAACTCACTATGAATCCTGCTTTCACTTCAAGCCCCATGATGATTAAGAGGCAAGGGGAAAATCAAAGCTTCTTGTTTAAACCAGGTGAAAAGTGCATTCAAGAGCTCTGTCGGCCTTGTTCTCTGCCCACACAATGCAGAAGTGTATAAAGTGTTGGATTGTAGAGAATATCTCACTGTGGTTCCAGCCACAGAGAAAAAAAAAATACTCCCTTGGCTCTGTTTTACATAGTCACAAAACAAAACCTGACTTTACAGGCATAAAGGGGATATACATGAAGGAGAATAAGAACCCGAGAGCCCCGTTGGCAAAACTGCATCCAACTAATACAGGGTTTGAAGTGAGTAATTTGTAGCTAGGAGGAGGCGTGTTAATGGAAGGCATGAGCTATAGCTTTCCTCGTGCCCCTCCAGATAATAGTTTTGAAAATGCCTCCAATTTGGAGCAGTCTAGCATACACACAAGAACACAATCAGTCCTTGAGAAAGAGCTTTGTGGGTGAGTCTGGATACCACACAGGTAAGAAGGAAAGGTTACCTGTGCGAGTATTAGACAAGCAACACAGGATTCACTTCCTAGCATTCCTTTCCTTTATTAACCTTTCTGCCCCAAACTACCATCGCCCCACCCCTTGAAGGTCATCAGACCTGAGAGAAGTTTAGGGAAGGACTTGTGGTCACCCTTCCACTTTCTGAGAACACGTGTTTCTTTTGCACAGGTTGTTGTAAGGCTTCCAGGTTCCAGTAATGTGTGCAGCAGACATTACCAAACAGCCAGTGCATGAGAAGAGTTGAAGACAGGGCCGACCACTATTAGAAAATTAGCTCTGGGAGGTGGCTCATTGGGTTCAGGGCTCATCGTTACAATGGGTCTGCAATTAAGGGTTCTGAAGTCATCTCCAAATGCCGTTACAATTACATTTAACAATTACAATTACATTTAAATTGTGCTACATTTACAATTTACCAAGATGAACCAACAGATGGGGGAAATGTCCTTTACATACTTTAGAATTGTACCCTACTAGGAGTCCCTGGTAGCGTAGTGGTTACAAATCGGGCTGTGAACCACAAGGTCAGCAGTTCAAAACTACCAGCTGTTCCACGGAATAAAGATGAGGCGTTCTGCTCCCATAAAGATTTGCAGCCTCGGAAACCCTGTACAGGGTCGCTATGAGTCGGAACTGACTCCACGGCACATAGCCACCACCATAGGAGTCTGGTGTGGTACTGTGGGCTAATGTATCACACTGCAAAGTCGTTTGAACTGCGAGGTTGGTGATTCAAGCTCACCAGCTGCTCCTTGGAAACCCTATGCAGTGTCACAATGGGTCAGAATCAACTCAACGGCACTTAACAGCAACAGGAGTCCCTACTAGTTGGGTAGCCCCCTGGTGTGACACTGTAGGATCAGCACTGCACTGCTAGCCATGAGGTCATCAGTTCAAACCTACCAACTACTCCTGGGAAACCCTATATTAGACAGCACACAGCAACTACAACAGTAGATGGATAATGCAAACAGTTAAGTGTTTGGTTGGAGGTTGGTGTTCACAAACAGGAACTGTAAAAAGAAGACCTGGAGATCTGCTTCAGAAAAATCAGCTATTGAAAATTCTAAGGAGCGAATTCTGCTCCAACACACATGATGTCTCTGGGAGCCAAAGTGACTCAGCAACTGGTTTTTACTGGACTGGACCAAATCCCAAATTCTCTTATGACTAAAACAGCATATTATTTTGCAACATATTTTTAATGTCAAAAGTGTTGCTTTACTCGACTATATGCTGAAGACTGTGGGGGGTGGGGATAGTGTAGGGGGCAGGCTTGCAGAGTATACCCTTTGGTTGATTGATGATGCATGCAGGGGACTGTAACCATGGCAATGATACGATGTATGATAGAATGAATGTAAAACTAATGTTCTCCCATGTAAACTATCATATAATTCACAATAAAACACTAAAAAAAAAAAGGGTTGCTTTACTAAATGTAAACATTTACAATATAAAAATGTAAGTCAATTAATGTAACTCTGCTTTTGACATTCCCTGTTTTTTCAAGGTTTACTGGGAAATTAAAATAAAAATGCCAGCGGCCTGTCTCTCTCTCTCTCTCTTTCTCTTTCATTCTCAGCTCTCTGAGTTTCAGACTGGAGAAGTGAATATTTAGATCTCTCTTGAAAAACAGTTAGCAAATGCACACAGGTTCAGACTTATCAGCAATCTGTCTAGCTAAGGCTCAGCTAATTGAACTTCAAATATGAGCCACATATGAGCACTGGGCTTCAGACCACAAGGATCACTGGTTCAAGCACGCCAGCAGACCAGCAGGAGAAAGAGAGGCTTTTGGTTCCCGTGCAGATTTAATGGCTCAGAAACTCTGCACAGGGTCTCTATGAGTTGAAATTGACTGGACCGAACTAACAACAACAAATGTAATTTCCTCATGGTCACATTTAAATAATAAATAATAGCATTACTTATTTTAGTAAAGTTGTTGTCAAATGCCATCAAGTGGATTACAAATCATAGCAACTCTGAATAGAGTTTCTGAGGAGCAGCTAGAGAGTTGGAACTGTAGACCTTGATATTAACAGTCCAGTTATCCACACATGGACTCCATTTTAGTAGTAAAATATTTTGATATGTTTTATTATTATGTTGTCGTTGCTAGCTTTCTCCAATGTATGGAGGCCCCATGTGCTACAGAATAGATAGAACTACTCCAAAGGTTTTCTTGGCTCTAAACTGGTTTTTTTTTAGAAGTTTTTATTGTGAATAGAGCGATAGTTTATATGGGAGAACATCTGTTTTACACTCATTGTTTCATTACAATGATTATAATCTCCTCCGTGCGTCATCATTCAACAGTATTTGCTTCTATTCCCTCTGTGTTTTGGAGGGGAATAGAACACAAAGACACTGAGGAATATATAATTATTCAAACAACCAAAGGAAACATTCTGCAAGCCTGCCTCCTGGCCACCAACACACAGCCTTTGTCTTTCCATGAGGCTAGAGTCCTCAGCTACTCTATCACTTCCATATCCTCCTCTACCCCTATCTCTGGTGTCACTGCTTCTCTGGATAGGGTTCCACATTCTGCTTGTGCTCTTCTCCCTTGATGGTCCTAAGGTCCTCTGTTTCTGGACTGTAAGGTTAACTATTCCCCCTTTATGTTACAAAACTTCTTAACCTTTACTATTGTGACAGTCACAATTAGTCATGATAACAATTACTCACTATTGAGTCATAAGAATCTTATCCCATCTCCTTTCACCTAGACAAGATGAAAACTATTCAGTGGGGACTCTACCTTCTCCTGCACACTCTGAAACTAAACTCTCTTGAAAACATGAAAAGCCAGTCATTTCATGCCTTTACAGCAGCCCCATTTTAGGTAGCCAATGTCTAAGTGTCCCATCGCTATCTATCCTGTATACAGAGAGGATACGATTGATACTTGATGTGAAGACTCCTTCCTTCTGAGTTGGTATTTTGAGCTACTACATCCATAAATATGTCAAGTTCATCAAATTTTAACAATTTACACTTATTTGCTTTATCAAAAAAAATTTTTTTTTAATATTCCTCTAGATGAGTTCTGATCATCAAACAATCGAAGCTACGTCAATGGGTACTGTCTGCAAGTTTGGGCATTCCTGTGCATCTCCTCTCACTTCAAATCAGCTGGATGCTTCGCTCCCAGCTATAGCTCTCCATAGCTATGTCTTGTCCATGGGCTCAGGAGTCCCCAGGTCTCACCACACTTTGGACCAACCATCTTGCCTTTAATCTTCAAGGAAGCAGATCCCCAGAGCCACTGGATGGAATTGAATCCCCAACCTTTCAGTTAGCAGCAAATTACAAACTGCTCGTGCCACCAGGTTCCTCCTGTTTTATTATATATTTTAATGATGTATTAAGTAATATATTCAAGATACTAGCATTTCACAATGTGATCGATAAAAATTATTAATAAGACTTTTTACACTCTACTAAAAAATATTTATTAGATGTTTTACATTCTACTTTTCTATATGAGAGTCCTGGTCTAGCGCTGCAGGATAAAGCACTGACCTGCACTACATCACAAGGTCAGGTTGACCCTAAACAGGATCACTATGAATCGGAACTGACTAAGTGACCCTTAGAAACAACTTTTCTATATGAAGTCTTCAAAATCTGGCATATTTATATACTTTGCTCAGGTAGTGTATTTCAATTTGTACTAGATTATCAGGTGGCTAAACACTACCACGTTGGAGAGCATAGGTCTAGAAGACACACCCTACAGAAACTTCCAGATTCGATCAGATTTATGGATATCTGGGCATGCATCATTTTAATGGTTAACTGTCTGGTTTGTTTAAGGACCATTTAAGAGATGACAACTGACACCTAGTGGACCTAAATTGAACATTTTTAGCAAGAAAATCAGCTAAGTTAGTAAGAATCCTTAATGCTAACACAAATTTCAGGACAAGAAATCTTTTTGCATTTCTGATGGTCGTCTCGGTCTGTGCCTTAAAGAAAGAGAACTGCGATCATTTCTGCAACAGGAAATCTACATTGAAAACTCACTGTGATTGTGGGATCCATGGGATAAATGACATTCTGTCAGCAAACAACAGTGTGCTTTACCAGAAAGAACACTGAACCTGGGCTCCTTATCCTGATTTCACAAAAACAATCTATTTTTATCTCTCTCAAATATTAGATTTCTACATAAGAGTTTGTTAGGGAAAATTTTTCCCCAGTAGAAGGGAACAGAAATTAAAAACCACTGAACAGAAGAATGATCTCTTAGTTAAGCAGAAGTCAGACTTAACATCTACATACTGCATGGTTCCATTTAGATGACATTCTGGAATAGGCAAAACTGAAGGGACAGAAATTAGATCAGTAATTGTCAGGGGCTGAGTGTGAGGCTAGGAATGAGGGGAAGGAATTGACCAAGAAATTTAGAAGACAGCTACCTTGTAAGAGATCCATATTTGTGCCCATTCCAAACAGTGGAGTTGGTTCCAGCTCATAAGGAACTTGCACAGGGTTTCCGAGGCTGTAAATGTTTGTGGGATCAGAAAGCCTCATCTTTCTCCTGTGGAACAGCTGGTAGTTTCAAACTGGTGACCTTGAGTTTAGCAGTCTAACTCATAACCACTACACTACCAAAGCTCCTTATTACAAATGCATCAATTTTTTTAGGAGCTTCTTTATTCATTCTCCAATTTTTGCATGCATATGAGACAATTGAAAATGTCATAGATTGGGTCGATGAATCTTAGTCATCAAATTAATATCTATGCTCTAGAACTTTTTAAAGAGGTCTTGTGCAGCTGATTTGCAATACATCCATTGATTTCTTGACTGCTGCTTCCATGAATGTTGATTGTGAATCCAAGCAAAATGAAGTCGTCAACAACTTCACTCTTTTCTTCATTTATCATGATATTTTATTAGTCCAGTGGTGAAGATTTTGTTTTCTTTACTTTGAGAAACAATCCATACTGAAGGCTGTAGTCTTTGATCTTCATCAATAAGTGTTTCAAGTCCATTC
>NW_006408538.1:5035842-5037471 GCF_000296735.1 Chrysochloris asiatica
TATCCTGCAGCACCACAGCAGGACTCCTGTGAGCACAATTAAGTCTTCTTAATTCTTCACAATATTATCTATAGTTTGTCATGATCCACATAGCACAAGTAAACCTCCTTCTGATATTCTCTACTTTCAGCCAAGATCCATCTGATGTCAACAATGATATCCCTACTTCTACGTCCTCTTTTTGAACTGGTATGAATTTCTCACAGCTCCCTGTCAATGTCTTGTTGCAATAGTTTTTTAAATGTCTTCAGGAAAATTTCACTTGAAAGTGATATTAAGGATATTGTTCAATGATTTCTACATTCTGTTAGGTCCAACTTTTGCATGCATATGAGGTTATTAAAAATACCATGGCCTGGGTCAGGCACACCTTAGTCCTCAAACTGGCATCTCTGCTCTTAAACATTGTAAAGAGGTCTCATGCAGTAGATTTGCTTAATGCAGTACATCATTTGATATCTTGACTGCTGCTTCCATGAGTGTTGATGCTTAATCTGACCCAAATAAAGTATTTGACAACTTCAATGTTTTCTCCATTTATCATAATATTTTTTATTGGTCCAGTGGTGAGGATTTTTGTTTTTTTACGTGGAGGCACAACCCACACCGAAGGCTGTGATCTTTGATCTTCATCAATAAGTATTTTAAGTTCTCTTCACTTTCAGCAAGCAAGGTTGTATCATCTGCATATCTCAGGTTGTTAAAGAGTCTTTCTCCAATCATGAAGCCATATTCTTCATCATGCAATCCAGCTTCTTGAAATATTTGCTCAGCATACAGAGTCAATAAGTATGGTGAAAGAATATCATACACCTTTCCCAATTTTAATCCATTCAGTGTCCCCTTGTTCTGTTGGAACAACTACCTCTTGGTCTATGTACAGGTTCCTCAAGAGCACAATTAAGTGTCCCAGAATACTCATTCTCTGCAATGCTGTCCTTAGCTTTTCATGATTCACACAGCCACAAGCCTTTGCATAGCCAATTGTTGTTGTTAAGTGCCGTCAAGTCGGTTCCGACCCATAACAACCATGTATAGGGTTTCCGAGGAGCAGCTGGAGAGCTTGAACTGCCGACCTTGCAATTCAAATGGCTTTGCAGTCTGGCTCATTAACCCACAGTGCCACACCAGGACTCCCTGCATAACCAATAGAGCACACAAAATATCTTTCTGGTATTCTCTGCTTTCAGCTAAAATCCATCTGATGTCAGCAGTGATAGCCCTCCTTCATTCCATATCCTTATCTTAATCTGGCTTGAACCTCTGACAGTTCCCTGTAAATGTACTGTTGCAGCTGTGTTTGAGCTTCTTTAACAAAGTTTTATTTGCATGTGATAATAATGATACTGTCTGATGATTTCTGAATTCTGCTGAGCCAACTCTCTTTGGAATGGACACAAATATGGGTCTCTTCCAATAAGTTGACCAGATAGCTGTCTTTTAAATTTCTTGTTGCAGATGAATGAGTGCCTCCAGTGCTGCATCAGTTTTTTTAAAAAAAAATTAATTTGCATTCCATCAATTCCTGGTGCCTTGTTCTTTGCCAATGCCTTCAGTATTCACATTGGACTTCTTCCTTCAGTACCATTAGCTCTTAGTCATATGCTACCGCTTGAAATGGTTGAACAT
>NW_006408538.1:5038256-5055347 GCF_000296735.1 Chrysochloris asiatica
CACTAAGGCCATATTTTCCAACTACTGACCCTTCCTTTTTGCTCCCAACCTTTGCATTCCAATCACCAGTAATTATCAATATATCTTGATTGCATATTTAATCAATTTCAGACTGAAGAAGTTAGTAGAATTCTTCAATTTCATTGTTTTAGTGGTTAGCACATAAATTTGAATCGTAGTAGTATTAACTGATTTTCCTTGTAGGTGTATAGATATTAGCCTATCTCAGACAGCATTATTCTTCAACATAGAATTGAAATGTTCTTTTTGATGATGATTTTGATGCCATTCCTCTTTAGTTTGTCATTCCCAGCATAATAAACCATGTGATTGTCAGATTTTAAATGTCCAATACCAGTCCATTTCAGCTCACCACTGTCTAGGATATAGCTGTTTATACATCCCATTTCATTTTTTACACCTTCCAATTTTCCTAGATTCATACTTCATACATTCCATGCTCCAAATAGTAATGGATGTTTACAGCTCCTTCTCTTCATTTTGAGCTGTGCCATATCAGCAAATAAACATCCCAAAAGCTTTACTCCATTCACATTATCACGGTGAACTCTACTTTGAGGAGGCAGCTCTTCCCCAGTCGTATTTTGAGTGCCTTCCAACCTGAGAAGCTCATCATCAAGCACTATATCTGACAATATTCTGGTGCTATTCATCATGTTTCATTATTCAATATTATTGTGAATATTCAATATATTGCAATAATATAGAATGTAACAATACACATAGACCTCACCAGATAAAGCACAACAGGAATCAAATAGATTATATCTGTGAGGAGAGACAATCAGCCAAAACAAGACCAGGAGGTAACTGGAACACCACCATTTGCTCATAGTCAACTTCAGGTTAAAGCTGAAGAAAATTGAAGCCAGTCTGTTATTGTTATTATGTTATGTCAAGTCAGTTCCAACTCATAGTAGAGGGTTTCCAAGGAGCAACTGGTGGATCTGAAGCGACAACTTTGCGGACAGCCATCCAGAGCTTATTCTACAGCGTCACACCAGGACTCCAAAGCAAGACTACAAAAGCCCAAAATATGACCTTGAGTATATCTCACCTGAATTGAAAGACCATCTCAATAGATGTGATTGATGCATTAGACACCAATGACTGAAAACCAGAGGAGTTTTGAGATGACATCAAGAACATCACATATGAATAAAGTGAAAGGTCATTAAAAAGACAGGAAAGAGAGAAAATACTAAAATGGATGTCAGAAGAGACTCTGAAACTTTCTCTTGATCATAGAGAAGCTACAGCGACTAGAAGAAATGATGAAGCAAAAGAGCTGAAGAGAACATTTCTACAGGTATCTCAAAGAATGACATGTGAAAAGACCTTGGGTTAGTAAACCAAAATGGAAGAACACACTCAGCATTCCTCAAGCTAATAGAACTGAAGAAAAAACTCAAGTCTTCAGTTGCAATATTGAAGAATTCTGTGGGTAAAATACTGAATGATGCAGGAAACATCAAAAGAAGATGGAAGGAATACACAGAATTGCTGCACACACAAAAAAGTTGGTCAATTTTCAACCACTTCAAGAGGTTCCAAGTGATGAAAAACTGACGGTACTGAAGGAAGGAAGTCCAAGATGCACTGAAGGTATTAGTAGTAAACAAAGCTCAGTTGGAATACCAACGGAAATGTGTCCACAAACTGACGCAGTGCTGAAGGCACTCACTCATCTATGCTATGAAATTTGGAAGACAACTACATGGCCAGCCAATTGAAAGAGATCCACATTTGTGCTCACTACAAAGAAAGGTGGTCCAACGGAATGCAGAAATCATCAAACAACACCATTAATATCTCATGCTGAAGATATTTCAAAAACACTTGAAGTGGTGTATCCTCAGAGAGCTGCCAGAAATTCAAGCCAGACTCAGAAGGCATGAAATGAGGATCTCATTGGTGAGGTCAGATGGATCTTGGCTGCAAGCAGATAATACCAAAAAGATGCTTACTTGTGCTTTATTGACTATGTAAAGACACTGAACTGTGCAGAGCATAGCAAACTATGAATAAATTTGAAAAGAATGGGAATTCCAGACACTTAATTGTGCTCATGAGAAAACTGTACATAGATAATGCAGCATCAGGATTGGAGGAAGGCTCATTAACAATTTGTGATATGCAGATAGCACAACCTTGCTGGCCAGAAACAAAGAGAATTCGAAATGCTTACTGATGAAGATCAAAAACTACAGCCTTCAGTATGGATTGCACCTCATTGTAAAGAAATTCTCACAAATGGACAAATAAATAACATCATGATAAGTGGAGAAAAGATTGAAGTTGTCAAAGACTTCATTTTGCTTGGATTCACTATCAATGCTCTTAGAAGTATCAGTTAAGAAATCAAATGACTTATTGCATTAGACCTCTTATCTGTTTTAATGTGTTAAAGAGGTCACTTTGAGGACTAAGGCGCACCTGACCCCAGCCAAGGTACTTTCAATCACTACATATTTATGGGGCATCTGGCCAATGAATAAAGAAGAAACGTAGAAGAAGCTACGCATTTAAATTATGGTGTTGGCCAAGAATGTTAAAAGTACCATGACCACTGTAGGATCAGCACTGGCCTGCAAACCACAAGGCCAGCCCACCAGCTGCTCCTAGGAAACCTTGGAGTCACTATGAGTTGGAACCAACTCAACAGCACTTAACAACAATAGGGTTCCTATGATTCGGAATTGACTTGGCAATGGATTTGGGAGGTTAAGGGCTAGTATATAACAATTAGACTCTTGATGTGGTGCTGTAGGATCATCACTGGACTGAGAACCACAAAATCGGCAGTTCAAACACACCAGTTGCTCCTCAGAAACCCTATATAGTGTCGCTATGAGTCAGAGTTGACTTGACGGCATTTAACAACAGCATATATGTATGTAAGGGAAATAAACTCTAAAAAAGAATAATAAGCAGGTTAATGGCTAAAGAAAAAAAATCAAGAAATAGCTATACACATATGCTTTGAGAGATCTAAAGAAAATGCAAAAGAATAAACAGCTAACAAAACTGAAAGTTTTGCCTTTGGAGAGCCAAAAAAAAGTACCATGACTTCCAGCACAACAAACAAATCTATCTGGGAAGAAACACAGTCTGAATGCTCCTTAAAAGGGGATGATGAGACTTCATCTCTCGTACTTTAGACATGTCAGAAATTACTAGTCCCTGGAGCAGGATATACTTCATGAAGTGGAGGGTCAGTGAAAAAGAGGAAGAACCTCAATGAGACAGAGTGACGCAGTGGCAGCAATATATATCAATATAACAATTATGCAAATGTCCAGTACCAGGTAGTTTTTCTGGTTGTTTTCTGTTGTGTTATGGGTTGGAACTCACTTGGCCGCACCTAAGATCAACAAATTGAGTCAAAATCTAGTCAGTGGTATATAACAACAGTGTAGTTGAGGAGTCCCTCAGCTGCTAACCAAAGGGTTGGAGGTTTGATTCTACCCAGGGACACCACAAAAGAAAGACCTGGCTATATATTTCTGAAAAATCAGACATTGAAAGCCATATGGGATAACGTGGGGTAATTATGAGTCAAAGATTCAACAGCAACTGGTTTGGTCTTAGTTTTATGTAGATAATGAATGCTATCTATGATAGAGGCATGAACAGATCCTGTAGAGTTACAGAGAAGGAAGGGATGAGGTTTTGGGGGCCGTAAATGGTGGAGAGGTCAAGGAAAATTTATGAAGGACCTTAAATATCAAGAAAAAATTATTTTTAACAAAATGATCACCCATTTTTCTTTCTGAACATAAAACTGATTTTTCAATGGAATCAAAACTAATGTTATCCTCATCTTAGTTCTCCATTACTTAGGCTTTTATGGAATTTAATGTTTCTCCATGAAACATTTAAAGTATTTTACATTCAAACTGACAGTTAAAAATTAAATTTTAATTGAAAAAAAAAAGACAACTATATAGAATCTTTGGGATCTTTTGAGCACATAAGTTATTTTACTCTCTAACTGTAACAGTATGATTAACAAGATTTGGTTTTGAGTTTCACATTTATGGCTTTCTTAAGGAAATCCTGAAGGCTTAGAACTAAAAGGAAATAAGTATTTCATTCAACATTATTGGAAATCCCCATCCTTCTTAATCAATTCTTACATTGATATTAGGTAATCCCCAAATGTAGCTGAGTGTCAGGTGAGTCGAGACATTACCTTTAAAGGGGCTTCAGTTTAATGGTAAATAAAATTAAGACACTCCTTAATGAATTGCAAGAAGCATTTAGGCTTTTCTCCTGTCCTATATTTTTAAAAATATACTTACAATTTCAAGGTGTTTTCCCTTTATTTCAATATATGCTGCATTTAAAAACTGAAATGTTTTAAAACACGGTAGGATATGAGGAAGTAAACAGATCTTAGTGATGTCTCTTTCCATTCACAAGAATACCTACAATAATTTGATGGCTTATGTTTACCATAAGTTGCTTCACATCCTGAGACAGCAATTGAAGGGATGCTTTCCAACCTGATTTTGTAGAAGCCAACTGATGGTTGCAAAACCCAATACTGAAGGCATCTCAACAACATAAACAAATAAAGATTTATATAGTGTTTGAAGAAAGGGTGGGGCTGGGAGGGAAAAGAAAATACAAAATTTTGCAACAAGGTTTTTGTAGATGACTGAAATTGCAAGTAACTTGTGTTTATACTACAACTACACGTTCCGAAATGGCTGTCTTATCTTGGCACGTCTTTCTACTGTGGAATTATGAAACACAGGTCAGATGCCTTTTCAACAAATAGCACTGTAATAAGTAGCAAAGTCCAGTTAGTGCTTCAGAGAGTATAAATAAGCCATGTAGCAAAATAAAATAACCTCAACAGTCCCGTGGGACTTATTCAGGCATTCAAACCTTCATTCAATGAATATTCATTATGTAATCATAAGTTCTGTATTCAGAATCGAGGACACCATGTATAGAAAACACCCACTCCTCACTTATCAATGCAGATAGCTTCCAGAGACCAGGTTGCTACATGAAAATTGGCATTATGGGAAAATGGAAGATGACCACATCTGATCACAAAATGGAGGATGACTATGTCATTACATAACTGCCTAATTACATCATTGCATAACTGCCAAACCACTGAGTTGATATATAACCTTAACCATCGCTTTCAGTGTTATTCTTACCTTCGTTCATCGTTAAGGGCCTATGAGTCGGTTCTAACCCATAGCAACCCTCTAGAAGGTTTCCAAGGAATGACTGGTGAGCTTGAACCACCAACCTTGCAGTTCAAACTGACTTTGCAGTCTAGCGCATTAACCCACAGTGCCACACCAGGACTCCATTCTTACCTTACACCTCAGCATTTGCTACTACCAGATGTACATCATTAATGCACAAAATAGTTGGATAGTAGATTTTTTTCACTATTATTATTGATGCAAAATGTCAGAAAATGAGATAGTACTTCCTCTTAATGGCCTAGCAGTTTAGTGGTAGAGGGAAACATGAATGGACAATTCCAACAATGAGTAAATCTTGTCTTAAAGTCATGTACAGCATGTAAAAGTATAGATGGGACCAGGCATACAGCTGGGGCATCATCAAAGGAAACGGTCCTTGAGTTTTCTCTTTAAAGATTAAGAGGATGCAGACACATCAGAGTTCGGATGCTAAGGAGGGCAATACACAAGAAGGAGGAGGGGTGGAAGAACAATGTAGATAGAGGAACACTGAGACAGGTTTGCATGGGCTAATTGAGACTGAGGTAAATAGTGATGCATGCTCAACTTTGGAACAACAGGTCTCTGTCATACAGGGATCGAGGCATAGTCTGAAGAGGGTAATAATACTAAGATGGTTGACTGTCTTATGAATATTGGTTTCCCTTGCCTATTATTGTAAAACAGACACTTCAGGGGAATACAAAGGAATGTCAGGAAACATGATTACAGAAAACTTGTAAACCTATTTTCAGCCCCATCTATAACCTTCTGAGGTGGGACATTCCCACTAAAAAGGACAAGCAGACCAGCCTGGAACTGCTTGAGCAACAGAAGATACATCTTCAAAGAAAGATCCACAGGAAAAGCCCAAAACAAAAATGGCAGTATGATTGACTACTATAAGAATAAGCAAGTTGTTCACTGGGACACCATCAAGGCAAGTCATCAGTCAAGTTCCTTCAGGATAAACTCCCCTCTAGACTGAAACTCAAAGGGATGTAAGCAGGCATGTAAGCTTTCTGGCTACCACATTGGTCTACTGGTGAGTGGAAGATGGGGAAAGACAGCAATAAAGAAATGGGCTGAATTCAACCACGTTCCATAGATCCCCATTGACCTGGAGAAAAGAGAGAGGAGGAAGGGCTGGTTGGTTCGAAGCATGGTAAGACCTGGGGACACCTGAGCCCATGGACAAGGACAGAGCCCTAGAGCTGAGAGTGAAGCATCCAGCTGTTATGAAGTGAGGGGAGATGCACAAGAACACCCAAACTTTCAGATAGTATCCATTTAACCTAGCCTCAATGGAGGAAGATTTTTATTTTTTTTTTTAATAAAGGAAACGAGGGTAAATTGCTATAATTTGATGAACTTGAACTATACTCATGGAGGTAGTAGCTCAAAATACCAACAGAGAGGGAAAGAGTGTTCATATCAAGTATCAATGCTATCCCCACTATATACAGGGAGATAGGGATGGGCAACTTAGCCATTGGCTACCTAAAATGAGGAGATGATAAAGGCATGAAGTGACTGGCTTACAAGGTTTCAAGAGGGAATTCAGTTTAAGAGTGTGTGGGGGAAGATAGAGTCCCCACTGAATAGTTTTCATCTTGTCTAGATGGGTCTGGTAAAAGGAGATGGAATAAAATTCTTATGATCCAATAGTGAATAATTGTGATCATGACTAATTTCAACTGTCACAATTAGAAGTTTTGTAACAAAAATGCAGGAGTAGTTAATCTTACAGTCCAGAAACAGAGGACCCTAAGTTCATCAAGGGAGAAGACCATATAAGCAGACTGTGAGACTCTTTCTGGAGAAGCAGCAACACCAGAGATGGAGGCAGAGATGGAGACATGGAGAGAGGGAGCAGCTGAGGACTCTAGATTCATGGTGGTGTAAATTAATATATATGCCTGAGTGTTTAAAAAAATTTTTTTAAAGAGCTAACATTAGTAAAGAAATACTGTGGTACATGGAGGGTATTATAATCATTGTAATGAAACAAAGTATGTGATTTGTTGAATGTAAAACTGATGATCTGCCCTGTAAACTTTCACTCATTTCACAATCAAAACTTGAAAAAAAGATGAACAGGAGTTTGAGGTTGGAGGTCAAGCAAGGATGAGAGTGACAAGATGGAACTGAAGAACTAGGTTGGATCCAGATCCTGCAGGGCTTCCTGTGTCTTGCTGAGGACTGCAGACTTTATCCTTAGGTAACATGAAACCAATGAAGAGTATTTAAACAGGGAATTTAGGTCAGACTTGAATTTCCATGAGAATCATTCTGTACCAACATGGATGATAGGTGATGTGTAATGAGACCCACTGGAGGCAGGGAAAACAATTAGAAGGTTTTGTAATTGTCATAGGTCAAGGGTGGTGCAAATGTTAATATGCTCAACTGGTAACCCAAAGGTTAGAGGTTCAAGTCCACCCAGAAGCACCTCAGAAGAATGATCTGAATATCTACTTCCAAATAATTAGCCATGGAAAACCTTATGGATACACACACAGGACTGACATGAGTCACAATCACTCAATGCTTGGTTGCTTGGTAGTAATTTCACACAAGGCTCATAAGGACAGTAGAAAAAGAATTAAGGAGCGACAGTTTTGAGAACTATTTAGAAGTTACAGGAATCAGGACAATGTGACAGACTGCCTACTGAGAGGAGAATGAGACCTTCAAAATATCATGTAATCTACAGTTGGACTGAGTGGATGGTGATATACTTAAGACAGAAAACATAGGAGGTGCCATTTAGGGGGAAAGAAAGTACGCTTGTTTTTAGAACCAAGTGTTGAATGTGAATTGACTGGGGGACATTGAGACATCAAGAAGGCAGTTGGAAATGAAAACATTGAACTAGAGTCTGGTTGGCCTGATTATTTTAATTCTTCTTCTTGCAAAGGAAACAGGAGCACCAGAAAGTACAATCTTTTGTGTCTTTTAGATTAGCTTCTTGATAAATTAAGGTTCCTTTTTTTTTTTAAGGACTTTGTTATCAAACTATATAATTTGTTTAAAAGGGTGGAGATATTCACAGTTTCTCAGTGCTGTCAGCTTATGACCAGGTCTTCATAATTCCAGAAAAAAATTATTCATATTTTTTTTGAAAAGCAAAGGCGATGAGAAATGAGACAATATATTAAAGGAAATCAAATAAATTTACAATAAAAGATCATTAGGAAATGAAATCTTGTCAGCCTAGATAAATGGGCCCGATTATTACATTTAAGTCAAACTAAATTACTGTCCATGTATCTATTAAAGCATTTATAAGTGTCGAAAATCGAGATGTTAGGATCCCAACTGTAGATGTAAAATCCAAGTGATTTTGGTAAGTTTAAACATTCTTTTAGTGTGAAGAAAAAGGCATAGAATATTAGAAAATAATGTAAGTATCAGATAATCCAAAGACCTTAGCTCCAAATAACTAATTATGAGACTTTTTTTTTTTTAATTGCCCAGATCTTATATTTTCTTCTTAGAGAACTAAGAGGAAACAGCTGAAAGAAATTCTACTTGTGTAGACAAGCAATTTCTGTCTGGCTCTCTGGCTCTCTTTTAGAAAATGTAAGTCATTATTGCTCTGATTAAAATGAGACCTCCCTTAACTAAATTCTGTGGAACCAGACCCTTTAATTAAGCAATTAAACATATTGTTTACTTTCTCATCTGTAAGAGAAAGAGGAAAAAGATAAGAACTGGGGTGTGTTGTTCTTGAATTCAATTGAATCCATTCCAAGGTTCTTCAGGGATGACTAGGAGGCACCAGAGAAGCTACAAAAAGCAGCTCCATCACTTGAGCAGGTCACATGGCTGCTCCAAGTTTCAATTTCTCTCACGTGTAAGAAAAGATGCTTCGACTAGATAATCTCCACAAAAGGCGTTTCCAAACCTAGAGGGCTTTTTAGAAAACAGATTCCTGGGTCCTATCCCAAACCTATAAATCAGGGTCTCTACTGGAGAAAAGAGTTTGCTTAGTTATCTTTTTTTTTTCTTTTTAATTTCTTCAGATGAATCCAGTGAAATTGTTTGGTAACCACAGCACTAAGCTCCCAGTTTTAGAGGTCTATAAAATTATGAATCAGACTAAAAAAAAAAAAAAAAAAAAAAAAAAAAAAAAAAAAAAGCATGTCAAAGATTTTATTTAACTCAGCAATTAAATGAAGGAGCAAGGTAAGATGTCACAAATGGTTCAAAGGAGGATCCAAAGAATGACACATTTATATGAATCAGACATGTTAAGATTCTTAAAATCAAGAGCTGAACAAAATAAGATTTCTGAATATCCACTCATGATTTATACCTGTTCATTTAGTGAAACACAACATACGGTGGCCTTTGTGTATGACTTCCAGCAACAGTGATCACAACCCCTTCCATGTCTCCACTCCTGGTCAATGAGAGATGAGGGCTTCCTAAAAGGTTCCCTCACTGGAATTAGTCTGACTTCTCTCCCTTCTGTAGATCTTATTGCCTGTTGTATTAGTGTCCTACAACTGCCAATAACGAACTACTATAAAGAAGATGGCTTAAAACTTCAGAAATTATTTTCTGAAGTCTACAAGTCCTAAATCAACAAGTTGTTGGCTTGGCCATGGCTCCCTCTAAAGTCTCTAACCAAAACACAAATCAAACCCATTACCATAGTGCCAATCCTACAGCAGAAGAGCAGAAATGCCCCTGTAGGTTTTCCAAGGATGAAATCCAGTTACTTTAAACACCAGGACTCCTTCTGAAGTCTCTAGTGGAGAATATTTTCTTGCCTCTTCCAACTTCTTGTAGCCTGGGGTGTTTCCTGACTTCTAGAAGCACATCCAATCTTTGTTGTAATAAAGACACTAGTAAGTAATATTGTATTAGGACCCACCCTACTACAATATGACCACATGTTAATTTAACTAATTAAATCTTCAAGGAACCTATTTACAAATAAGGGCAATTCAAAAGTACTGAGCATGGGACTTCAGTCCATCTTTGTTAGAGAGACAACACCCACCAAGCTCATGAGTTTTTTACCAACACTGTGCTTTAAATTTCAGGCAGGAGAGCTTTCAAGAAAAGCTCTTTCCATTTAATCTCTACTAATCCAACAAACCCCAATAAAATGGATTGATACAACGACAGCAATGATGGGCCCAAACGTAACAACAATTGTGAGGATGGCACAAAACCAGGCAGTGTTTCATTCAGTTGTGTCACTGTGAGTTGGAACCAACTTGATAACAATCAAAAGTCCAGTCTCTCACAGCTTGCCAGCCCCCGATAAAGACTTTGTATTGCTTAGAATGATTTTAGCAGCAAACATCAGAAAATTTCAACTCAACTTGGTTTAAAAAATAAGAAAATTTATATTTTAGTGCAAAACATCAAGAGTCGTTGCAAAGGTCGGACTAAGTGGATTCAGATATTCATCAACATTCTCAGGAATCCCTGTCTTTCCCTCTCTCTACTCTTCCATCATTCTTTCATTGTCTTTGCTCTTTATCTACCACTGATCAGTAACTTGCTGTAGCAAGCTAATTCTACTTCTGGCAGTCCATGTGTGTCAGAGTACAATTACACTCCACAGCATTTTCAATGGCTGATTTTTCAAAAGAAGATTGTCAGGCCTTTCTTCCAAAGTACCTCTAAAAAAAAGAAATGAAACCCCCTTCCATCAAGTCCATTCTGACTCATAGGAAACCTGTATAGAGCTTCAGAGGCTATAAGTATTTACGGGAGCAGAAAGCATCATCTTTCTTCCATGGACTGGCTGGTGGTTTGAATAGCCAACATTGTGATTAGCAATGCCTTGCTTATCCTACCAGGAATTCCTAGGAGGTAACTCTGTTGTTGTTAAGTGCTGTCAAGTCAGTTCTGACTCTTAGAGACTCTGTATAGGGTTTCCGAGGAGTGACTAGTGGGTGTGAACCTCCAACCTTGTGGTTAGTAGTCCATTGCTTATTCTACAGTGCCATACCAGGACTTAAACCTCCAACCTTTCAGTTAGCAGCTAAGTGCATCAACTGTTTGCACCACCCAAGAATTCCAAACCAGTTGCATTGGAATTGATTCTGACTGAGGGCAGTCCTGTATTTATCGGGATGTAGCTGTCCTGGGTTAAGGATAATGTATATAAAAAGCCTTCAAGACCACAGCCTTCAGTATGGATTGCATCTCAATATAAAGAAAACAAAATCCTCACAACTGGACCAATAACAACATTCTAATCAACAGAGAAAAGATTGAAGTTGTCAAGGACTTCATTCCTCTTGGATCAACCATCAGCACACATGGAAGCAGCAGCCAAGAAATCAAATGACGTATTACATTAGGCAAATCTGCTACACAAAACCTTGTTAAAGTGTTAAAGAGCAAAGATGTCAGCTTGAGGACTAAGGTGCACCTGACCCAAGCCATAGTATTTTCAATAACCTCACATGTACGCAAAAGCTGGACAGTGAATAAGGAAGAACGTAGAAGAATTGATGCTTTTGAGTTCTGGTGTTGGAGGAGAATATTGAAAGTACCATGGGCTGCCAAAAGAACCAACAGATCTGTGTTGGTGCAGCCAGACTGCTCCTTGGAGGCCAGGATGGCCAAACTTCATTTCTCATACTTTGGACATATTGTGAAGAGGGACCAGTCACTTGAGAAGGATATCATATTTGGTAAGGTAGAGGGTCAGAGAAAAAGAGGAAGATCCCCAACAAGATGGGCTGGCAACGTGGCAGCATCAATGGGCACAAGCGTGGCAACAATTGTGAGGTTGACCCAGGACCAGACAGTGTTTCATTCTATTGTGCACAGGGTCACTATAAATTGGTACAAACTCGATGGCATCTAACAGAAGAGATGTGGGATGACATCAAGAACATCATACAGGAAGAAAGCAAAAAGTTATTAAGAAGACAAGAAAGAAGCAAAGATCAACATGGATGTCAGAAGTGACACTGAAACTTGCTTTCCAGTGTAGAGATGCTAAAGAAGATGAAAGAAATGAGGAGGCACAAGAGCTGAACAGAAAATTTCAAAGATCAGTTCAAGGAGATAAAGCCAAATATTACAACAAAATGTGCAAAGACCTGGAGTCAGAAAACCAAAAGGGAAGAACATGCTCAGCATTTCTCAAGCTAGGGGAACTGGAGAAAAACTTCAAGCCTCAACTTTCTTTATTGAAAGATTCTCTGGGAAAATTATTGAATCATGTAGAAAGCATTAAAAGAAGATGGAAGGCATACACAGAATTACTGTACCAAAAGGAAATGGCTCATGTTCAACCATTTCAAGAGGTAGCATATGACCATGAACCAATGATACTGAAGGAAGAAGTCCAAGGTGCATTGAAGGATACTTAGTTGAAAATAAAAGACTTTTAAGATAATGGTAGTTTCTTTGATACTATTCCCAAACTTGATGAGTGATCATTTCTTAAAAGTTAATTACAAATAGAATCTGAAACCTGATCAATTAATTTTTGTGCTATTTTACATTAAAATCTATTGTTCTATTTTACACTTTGAATGAACCTTTTACCTATGCACAATTTTGTACCATCATGCATTACTAATTAGGAAAATATTGTTTCACCGATCTTCTAAAGGTAGATACACTTTCTTGCATAATATAAAAAAATTAATTAATATCACTACCAATCTGAGCAGAAAACTCTGTAGTAGTGGGAAGCTGCCAAAATAAATGCAGCAGATACTAATTTTCAAAAATTCTCATTTTTGATTGAGACTTTGACTTTGATTTTTGTTAACAACTACTGTCACTTTTCCCTAAAAGATAGGCTTATTTCATTCATTTTCAATACGCTCTCCACCAAACACCGAAGTCCGAATAACAGTAGTTCTTCTGCCCATCATTCTTTCAAGTAAAACTGAGGCCTGGTATGCAATGAAAGGCGGTTTGGACCACAAGGTCAGTGGTTCAAGCTCACCAGCCACTCCTTGGAAACTCTATACAGGGTCACTATGAGTTGGAACTGACTCAAAGGTATTTAACAACAACAACAACAATATGAACAAAGGTATGAGGTATGTTTCACTCACAACTAAAACCACTGCACAAGTGTTTCCCCAGAGATCATCATGAGATTGTCAATTTTAGCACACAGAATAATAAAAGTAAATGCATCCAAGTTTCAAAATTTGATCAAATTAATAATCTTAACTGCTTCATCAAGAACATTGCTAAGTGAAATTGGATTTCTGGGAGGTTTTTTTCTGCAAATGAGTGACAGTGAGCTCCCAGCAATACTACTGCTAATACAATTTCATATCTTCATTCTAGCTGAGGTGTCACAGTCTGACCACCATTCTATTTACCTGTCAACTGTGCCTTTTCACAATTGCTTTAGGGTAAGCCCTGCTACTCAAAAAAGTAGCTCAACACTCAGAATAGTTTAGTCCTTAGTCCCTGGGGAGTGCAAATCATTAACACTCAGACTGGAGGTGTGAGTCTACCCCAAGGCCTTGTGATCTACTTCTGAAAAATCAGCCATTGAAAATGCAACACAGTACACTGCTACCCAATGGCAACTGGTTTTGCCTAGGTAATTTTTGCTAAATATTTCCATAAAAGCACATCTTCTTCAATAATTGTCATTGTTGTTAAGTGCTGTTGAGTTGGCCCCAACTCACAGAGACCCTGTATAGGGTTTCCAAGGAGCAGCTGATGAGTTTGGACCACCGACCTTGTAGTTCAAATCAACCTTGCGGTCCAGTGCTTTATCCCACAGCACCACAACAGGACTCCTGTAGTGTGAATATCAGCTGAATACAAGCAAAGCAGGAAAGTCCAGTCACATAAGGAGATTCATCACCCTTTTGGAATTCAAAAGTCCAACTCAGTAGATGAGGTACTGATCTGGTCTTCATGGTGTTGGCTGTCTTCAGTGTGATAACATATGTGTCATTGGAGTATGCCACTGGCATGATTATTTTGCAAACTTTTCATCCAATAGGGACTCAGCAATTTCAACTGTGCAGATTTTATTAGCCTCCCCACTATTATGTGTGCCTTTCCAGGCAATGCAATATGAATACCTACTCTGTAAAATATTTCAGTGAGTTTTTCATTTCTAATTTGCAAAGTTATTAAAAATATATTTGGCTTTACAGATCTGCTTAAGGAGATTATCATGCCCTCATTTCAAATATTCAATTTCTTTTTTTTTTACTTTTAATTTCTGAATGTTTTATCTTAAAATATACCACAACTAACTGGCACCAAGGAGTCTTAATGTGGCACTGTACAATAAGCACTGGACTGCTAACTGCAAAGTCAGCGGTTCAAACCTATCAACTATTCCTTGGAAATACTACACACGGTCACTCTAAGTTGGAACCAACTAAACAGCACTTAACAACAACAACTGACACCATAGCATTGTTCTTTTTCATAAGACACAATAAGATGAAATATTGTCATTTTTTTAAAAGCCAAAGGATATCACGTGTTTGCTTCATATTAAACTCAATTTCTTTGAAGTAATTTTTTTCCCTTTCATGAGTAAGAACACTCCTTATCACGTTAGTCTCATCTTTCTCACAATGACCAGCTGTAGCTATAGATGGAAACACAGTAGGTGAAAAAGCGAATCTTCTAGTCATCTTTTTTAAGCCAACAATCTGTCCCGAACCATAAGAAAAGTAAGATATAAATGCAATTTATTTTATCTTAAAATATAATGCTACTGAATTCTAAAATAACTAATTAATTAGGTAATATTTAATTGCAATTCTTTGGGGAAATTTTTAATATTATTGCAAAACATATAATTTGGGGATTTCAAGATAACAGTACATTGGCTATTAACAATGTTACAGAGCATATTGATGGCGAAACTGAAAACACAGAAGTACTAAGAACACATTGAGTTATTCTTCGAAAATGCAAAGACCTAACTTTAGAAATTTCAAGAAAGCATATGAATATTTCTTTTTCAAGAAATATTCAAGAAAGCATATGAATTAATGAATAAATTGCATTAACCATTAGAACAACGATGTCATAGTGAGTGTGGAAAATTCTATTATATGCATATATTTGTGAGAGAATGAAAGTGAGAAAGACGGATAGCTTCTTAGTGGTGGTGGTCGTGCTCCTGTGCCATAGACTTGCTTCTGACTCATAGCAGCCCTGCATAGGCTTTCCAAGGTTTTAAATCTTCACAGGAGCAGAAAGCCTCATTTTTCTCCAGCAGAGTGACCCATGACTTCAAACTGCTGACCGTGCGGTTAACAGCCCAAGTTGTAACCCACTGCACCACCAGGGTACCTTAAACTTCTTAGTAAAATTATGATCATGGTTGTAATCTCATGGAACTCTGAAAAGTTCTTGGAGATTCCAGGTGTGCCTGAACCATAACTGAAAACCACTGATTAGACTGTCTACTATTTGTTATTATATTTTACCATAATGGAGTGTTGGTGGTACTGTTGGTAGGGCAAACATTCAACTGCTAACTGCAAAGTCAGCTATTCAGGGTCACTATGAGGTAGAACCAACTTGATGGACTTAACAACAACAGCCTTGAAATTGATGAGTCCTTCCTGGTGTGGCATGGTAAGATCAGCACTGAACTATGAACCGCATGGTCGGCAGTTCAAATCCACCATCTGTTCTTTGGAAACCCTATGTATACACAGGATCGCTATGAGTCACAACCGACTCCACAACACTTAACAACAACAAAGTGTGACACTGTAGGATACACATTGCACTACTAACCACAATGCTAGTGGTTCAAACCCACCATTCACTCTGACCTTTCGCTGTGAGTCAGAACCAACTCAATGGCACTTACCAATAACATAACAACGCCTTGAAATCATGCACTTGAGTTTAATTGAGCTTAATTCTAAAACTCTATCAATCTAGTTAGTTAGATCCTTAAAAAACTCTGAAAGGCAAACAGATAGGACAAGTATTTAATTATCTCCATTCATCAGTAAGCATTCTTCAGTTGTAACTAAAGTGAGCACTAGAAAACTTAAGAAAACACATGAAAAGGGGAGAAAGTAAAGTTGTTGGAATCACACACCACTGAAGTTGTTGTTGTTAAGTGCCATCAAGTCAGTTCCAATTCATAGCAACCTGGTATAAGGTTTCCAAGGATCAGCTACGGGGTAAACTGCCAAACTTGCAGTTAGCAATCCAGTGTTTACCGTACAGCATCACACCAGGACTCCATATTGACCATAGCAGAGTAGAATGAAAGAAAGAGTAGAATGAAAGAATCTCTGGTGACATTGTAATCCCCTCAAAAAAACAAACCTGTTGCTTTCAAATCAGTTTAAATTCATGGTAACCCCACTTGTGTCAGAGTAGAGCTGTGCCCCATAGGATTTTCAATGGCTGATTTTTTTGGAAGTAGATCAGCAGGCCTCCTTTCACGGTACTTGAAACAGCCAAGTTCACGATTTGCACCACCAAAGGACTCCTGATGACATTGTTTTGTTGTGTTAATTGCTATCAGGTCAGTTCTGACTCATAGTGACCCTGTATAGGGTTTCCAAGGAGCAGCTGGTGGATTTGAACCACCAACCTGTGGTTAGAAATCCAGTGCCCATTCTACAGCACCACACAAGAACTCCATTGTTGTTGTTGTTGTTGTTTAGTGCTTTCAAGTCAATTCCGACCCATAGCGACCCTGTATACAGTTTCCAAGGAGCAGCTGGTGAGCTTGAACCACCGACCTTGCAGTTCAAACAACTTTGCAGTCTGACGCATTAACCCATAGTGCCACACCAGGACTCCATGGTGGTGGTGGTGGTGGCTGTGTACCGTGGAGTTGGTTCCGACTCATAGCGACGCTGTACAGGGGTTTCTGAGGCTGTAAATCTTT
>NW_006408538.1:5055447-5064129 GCF_000296735.1 Chrysochloris asiatica
TCAAACAACTTTGCAGTCTGACGCATTAACCCATAGCGCCACACCAGGACTCCATGGTGGTGGTGGTGGCTGTGTACCGTGGAGTTGGTTCCGACTCATAGCGACGCTGTACAGGGGTTTCTGAGGCTGTAAATCTTTACGGGAACAGAACGCCTCATCTTTCTCCCGCGGAACAGCTGGTAGTTTCGAACTGCTGACCTTGTGGTTCACAGCCCGATTTGTAACCACTACACTACCAGAGCTCCTTAGGACTCCATAGAACTACTTAATTATTTCTGGGGCCACTCTGTCTGGACTTCTTGATAAGCAAAATAACAAATCTATGTTTTATTTAAGCCAGTTTTAGGACACTGAAAATGTCCTAATACATACAATGACTTTTCAGGGATCTATGTGCATCTGGACAAAATTGAAGAACTTTCTGAACACTACCATGTACATTATGTATGCAATGTCTTACCAAATACATACATACACTAGTAACTCAAACATTTCTGACAAAATAACCAAAAGCACATGTTCTTCAAATAGACTTTAAGTAATGGGTAAGAATGAGGGGAAAATGGACCTCCTTCTTCATGGAAGAAGGTACGTGATTTTGTCTTTTAAGTATTAGAGGAGTCCTGGTGTGATGCTATAGAATAAGCACTGAACTGCTAACCACAAGGTCAATGGTTCAAACCAACCAGCCATTACTCGGAAACCCCTTACAGGGCCGTGACGCTATGAGTCTGAACCAACTTGATGGCATTTAACAATAACATTAGAACAATTCTTGATCTGTGAATGAACTAAATACCATTCCTGGGACCTTATAAGACGCTTCCTTCCTGTCCCCTCTCCCCGCCCCCAGTCAATCATTTTGCAACTCTAGCCCAGATTTAGTTGTTAAGTGTTATCAAGTCCGTTCCAACTCATAGCGACCTTTATACGGTTTCCAGGGAGTGGCTAGTGAGCTTGCACCACTGACGCGGCCTCCTTAATTTCTACTCCTAATCCTCTGTTCTTCTGAATTCATTTTTCCTTAAATGCTTAAAAAAAGACAGAAAACCTTCAATGGTTGTTGAAACCTAGTGATGGGTCCCCAAGATCTTACTGCGCTCTTCTCATTACTGTATTTTTCAAATGTTCTACAAGTTAATAAAAATGCCTTTAAGTGTCCAGTCCTTCAATTCCATAAACAGGAAGACTTGTGTGCTGCCAAGACTCAGCTCTCATGTCCACTTCTCATCCCAGCTTCCTACTACCACTAGGTTTTTGTACTCGTTCGCTTCCTGTGTTTCACAGCATTTCGAACATTATACAAAACCTTTTTGCCTCAACTTCCCAAAGCCACCATTAACACAAAGTCACTGTCTGCAGCCCACTTTTAATAAAGGGTTGTAGCTAATCACTTCAATAGCTAATGTTAGGCATCCTTGTTCTTAAATTCCCCTGACCATCCCAGTCATTAATCATCATTTCTCCTTGGGCACTGACCTCGCAAAAGCCTGCTAAGACCAAACTGTTTCACAGCTCCCCTCTGAGTTCCCTGCCCAAGCCCCTCGGGCACCTCTTTCCTGGATTATTAATTCCTCTCCCATACCATCCACAAGAGCTCAGAACTCTGTTTCATCTCCCTTACCAGACTGCTGGGATTGCCTTTCCCAATCAAAAGGGTCCATCGGGGTTCTTAAACAAATAATCTTTTTTTCCTGAGTTCAGCAATGATGCAGTTCATTTTTGGTTTTAAACAGTCTATTTTTCTTCCCACTGTGCCAAGATGCTAAACTACTGCAGTCAATGCAAGAAGATATTAAAGCAGGGTCATTTCTCCCCTAATTTTGGATGAGACCTAATGGCTCGTTGTGGCAAGGTCTATGGCATTGCAGAGTGAGGTGCTAGACCATCACAGCAGGACACACCAAATGAGGTCACTAAAGGCAAACTCCTAATTCATTGTCCCACCTCAAAGATATGAAAGAATTAAAATTATAAAGGCAGAGAGAAGACTGATTTGGAGTTATTGGAGCTTTCTACATTTACACCCTCCCTCATTACTGAAGGAATGAAAGTTTGCGCCTCAGTCAAGACAGGTGAGAGAGGGAGTTTCAAGAGACCGCTCAAAAAGTCCATTATAGAAACATAAGATGTACATGGGAGGCCGCCACAGGGAGGAAGTAGGACAACTGTTGTTGCAGGGTGAGGCCTGTAATCATTGACACAAAACAAAGCATATAATGTGTTCAATGTAAACCTGACGATCTTGTCTGTAAACCTTCACTCACAATAAAAAGTTTAAAAAGTTAAATGTTCAAGAAAATAAATAAATAGCCCACACTCTGTCTCCCTGGAGATGAGCAAGAGAAAGAAGTGTGTGATTACTTGCGGGGAAGACTGCACTTCCGCCAATGGGAGGGCACACAAGCAAGACAGCTTAGTGTGAATCAACTGGATCTCGAGGGGAGGAACCCCGCCCGAGACTGTGTCAAATCCTGCCCCAGAAGGTGGAGACCAGAGGGGAAGTCATCCAAGTGATGAGGTGGACTATTCAAAGTCCGAGGACCTGAGAATGGATTCTGAGCTCCTCTTCTGTGCCCACTCATACAGGAACTTTGTAGTGAGGATTTCCCAGCACCAGTATCTTCCATAAGGAGCTCTGGTTGCAAAGTGGTTACGAATCAGGCTGTGAACTGCAAGGTCAGCAGTTCGAATCTACCAGCTGTTCTGCGGGAGAAAGATGAGGCTTTCTGCTCCCATAAAAATTTACAGTTACGAATCAGGCTGTGAACCGCAAGGTCAGCAGTTCGAAACTACCAGCTGATCTGCGGGAGAAAATGAGGCTTTCTGCTCCCGTAAAGATTTACAGCCTCAAAAACCCTATACAGGGTCACTATGAGTCAGAACCGACTCCACGGCACACAGCCACCACCACAACCAGTATCTTCCAAGGAAGCCAGAAAATCCTCAACTGAGAGCAAAATATCCACTCTGAGAATTTGACACACGCAGAGGACACCATGAAGTCCCGGTATTGTGCTGCAGGATCAGCACTGGGCTACTAACCACAGAGTCAGCAGTTCAATCCCACCAGTCACCCCTTACAGACCCTATACAGGGTCTCTATATGTCTGAACCAACTTGAAGACACTTAACAACAACAACAGCTTACATCTGTGCCATTTCACAGAGACCTTATCTGTTTTCTTGATTGCCTTTTAATATTGGAGGAGCCCAAGGCAATCAAGTGAGGGTGCAATCACAAAAAGACCAGAGAACAACTGATAGAAGAGCCCAAGCACAGCCTACCTCCTCAACTTCAGTCCTGGAGACCTAACACAGGCCTGCCTCTGCGGCAGTGAAGGTGCACCACTTAACCGGGAATGAGGCTCTGAATGTTGACTTCTGGACAAATCAATTATTGACATGGGAATGCTCTTCTGACTTATTACTTGCTGTTATTGTTAAGCGCTCTCAAGTTGGTTCTGGCTCATAGCAACTCTGCATAGGGTTTCCAAGGAGTAGGTGGTGGATTTGAACCACTAATCTTTCATGGTTTGAAACAACCTTGCAGTCCAGGACTTTAACCTACAGCACCATACCAGAACTCCTGCACTGTTACTATTGTTGTTAAGTGCCATCAAGTTGGTTCCAACTCACAGTGACTCTGTATAGGAGCAGCTGTTGAGCTTGAACCGCCAACCTTGTGGTTCAAACCCAGCCTGCAGTCTAGTGCATTAATCCACACCACCACATCAGGACTCTTTTCACTATTACTACATGAATTTTATTATCTGATATTGACCATGAAAGATATGGGATCTGCCATGGAGGGCTGGAGCTGAGAGTGAAGCATCCAGCTGATACAAAGTGAGGGGAGATGCACAAGAACACCCAAACCTGCAGATAGTACCCATCTGACCTAGCCTCGATGGCTCAATAATCAGAACTCAACCACTGTTGTTATTGTTGTTAGGTGCCATCGAGTCGGTACCGACTCATAGCGACTCTATGCCCAACAGAATGAAACACTGTCTAGTCCTGGGCCAACCTCACAGTTATTGCCACGCTTGAGCCCACTGATGCTGCCATACTGCCAATCCATCTCACTAGGGGTCTTCCTGTTTTTCTCTGAACCTCCACCTTACCAAACATGATATCCTTCTCCAGCAACTGGTCCCTCCTGACAATATGTCTGAAGTATGGTCATCCTGGCCTCCAAGGAGCACTCTGACTAGAGTTCTTCCAACACAGATCTATTAGTTCTTTTGACAGCCCATGGCACTTTCAATATTCTCCTCCAACACCATAACTCAAAAGCATCAATTCTTCTACTGTCTTCCTTATTCACTCTCCAGCTTTTGCATGCATATGAGATTATTGAAAATACCACGTCTTGGGTCAGGCACACCTTAATCCTCAAGCTGACATCTTTGCTCTTCAACACTAACAACGTCTTCTGCAGTGTATTTGTCTAATGCAATACATCATTTGATTTCTTGACTTCTGCTTCCGTGAGTGTTGATAGCTAATCCAAGAAGAATGAAGTCATTGACAACTTCAATCTTTTCTCTGTTGATAAGAATGTTGTTCATTGTGTGAGGATTTTTGTTTTCTTTACATTTAGATGTAACCCTTACCAAAGGATGTGGTCTTTGATCTTCATCAGTAAGTATTTTAAGTCCTCTTCACGTTCAGCAAGAAAGGTTGTATCATCTGCATATTGTAGGTTGTTAATGAGTCTTCCTCCAGTCCTGATGCCATGTTTTTCTTTATATAACTCAGCTTCTCAGATGATTTGCTCAGCATACAGGTTGAATAAGCATGGTGAAAGAATACAACCCTGTCGCATACCTTTCTTAATTGTAAACCATTCAGTGTTCCCATATTCTAGTTGAAGAGCTGCCTCTTATTCCATGTACAGATTCCTCATGAGCACAATTAAGTGTTCCAGAATACTCATACAATGTTGTCCATAACTTGCCACAACTGTTGTTGTTGTTGCTAAGTGCCGTCGAGTCGGTTCCGACCCATAGCGACCCTGCACAGGGTTTCCGAGGGTGTAAATCTTTACGGGAGTAGAAAGCCTCATCTTTCTCCCGCGGAGCGGCTGGTAGTTTTGAACCGCTGACCTTAAGGTTTGAAGCCCAATTCGCAACCACTACGCTACCAGACCTCCTTACTAGAGGAAGATAATTTATATATATATATAGGAAACTAGGGTAAATTGCTACAATTTGATGAACTTGACCTACATACTCATGGATGTAAGACCTCAAAATACCAACAGAGAAGGAAGGAGTCTTAACATCAAGTATCAATGCTATCTATCCCCTCTATCTACAGAGTAGATAGGGACGGGCAACTTAGACATTGGCTACCTAAAATGAGGGGCCGATAAAGGCACGAAGTAACTGGCTTATAAATTTTCAATAGGGAGTTTAGTTTAACAGTGTGTGGGGGAAGATAGAGTCCCCACTGAATAGTTTCCATCTTGTCTAGATGGGTCTGGTTAAAAGAGATGGGAGAAAGATTCTTATGATTCAATAGTAACTGTAATCATGACTAATTGTGACCATCACAACTGTAAAGGTAGAAGTTTTGTAACAAAAACGGGGATTAGTTAATCTTACAGTCCAGAAAAAGAGGACCCTAGGACCATCAAGGGAGAAGAGCACAAATGGAATGAGGGCCCCTATCCAGAGAAGCAGTGATACCTGAGATGGAAGCAGAGATGAAGACATGGAGAGAAAGAGCAGCTGAGGACTCATGGAAAGAGAAGGACTGAGTGCTAGCAGCCAAGAGGCAGGCTTGCAGAATGTGTCCTTTGATTATTTAAATTATTATGTATTCCTGAGTGTTTTTGCATATATCTCCCCACCACCCCCACACTCACCACCCCCCCAAAAAAAGAAAAACAGAGGAATGGAAGCAAATACTGTTGAATGATGATGCACTGAGGAGACTGCAATCATTGCAATGAAACAATGGTGTAAAGCCCATCTTCTCCCATGTAAACTATCACTTGATTCACAATTAAAAAAAAAAAAAATCATGGAGGAGAAAAAAATATATAGATGGGATCTACTCAGCAGTTTATCCAAAGTAGAAGAAACGATTCGTGCACAGGGAGTCTTTCATATGTTGTAGTAGTCATCTGTGCATTTCTAAGATCAGGAAGGAGCTAGCAGGATATGACAGGCACACAAAGGAAAACAAAGCTCAACTAATCAGGAAGCACAATAAGGATCACTGAATTTGACCCTAAAGGAAAATTTCTAGTTTGCAAATATTCCTGCATTTGTTTTGTGTTAGGGTTGTTGGTGTAGGGTTTTTTGTGCTATCATTGCTATTTGTTTAATTCACTCCTATAGATGAATCACAAGGTCAGCAGTTCAAATTCACGAGTCACTCCTTGGGAATCCTATACTGGGTCGCTATGGGTAGGAACCAACTTGATGGCACTTACCAACAACAACAACATAGGTAGGCTAGTGTGATGCTGTAGGATAAGCACTGGACTGCTAACCACAAAGTTGGTGGCTCTAACCTACCAGATGAGTCAGAACCAACTCAACAGCATACAACAACAACATAGGTTCATTGTTCGGAACATTGCTTGGCACATAGCAGGTATTCACTAAAAGTTTATGAAGTCTGTCAGATTTGAAGTCATTGTTAATAACCTTTGAAGGACATTTAAAAGGTAATTTTTATTTTTAAATATGTATATGTTAACAATGTAGCTAATGAAAGAACTGTTGTTGTTGTTGTTAAGTGCCGTCGAGTCGGTTCCGACCCATAGCGACCCTGTACAGGGTTTCCGAGGGTGTAAATCCTTACGGGAGTAGAAAGCCTCATCTTTCTACCGCGGAACTAGTTGACATTTATAAGTAAAATCCCACCTAGTGGTAAAAGTGGGAGTTTTGTTTGTTTGTTCATTTCAATTCTTATAATGGACCGTCTTAGCCATCTGTGGTGGTGTGTCATGGAAGTGGTCCCAACTCATAGTGACCCTGCACAGGGTTTCTGAGGCTGTAAATCTTTACGGGAGCAGAAAGTCTCATCTTTCTCCTGTGGAGCAGCTGGTAGACTTGAACTGCTGACCTTTTTGTTATCAGTTCAGCTCATAATCCACTTTCCTACCAGAGCTCTTTTGGAGAATCGCTTAACTCTGTTCGCTTGCACAGAGATGCATAAGAACAATCCAAATGACCAAAAACTTCCTTACACAGGGAGATAACTAAAATCGTAACCTAATGAAAAGTCTTATAATTGCCTTTCTGACAAAAAATATGGGTAGTATTTTTCTAAATGAAAGAAATAAGAACTGTACATCTATAAAAGAGCAAGCAGTGTTCTTAAATTAAAGAGAAAAACACTGCATACAGAAAACACAAAGAATAATGATTTTGCAACCAATAGATTTTGATAATGTAATTTGAACCATTCCTTCCACTGAGCACAGCTAGAAAAGCTGTATAAAATAATGGAAAAAGACCCTTGAAGGCATTAGAAAACTAATAAGGAAGTAGGAAATAGCACAACCAAGAATCAGCAAAAGATTAAAATTCAAAGAGATAGGTCCAGAAATTGAGACTGATTTTGCCTGGGGTCATTTACCAATCAGGGAAAGACACCTGAAAACTTGGGAACTGTCTCTGACGACACGACACTGAAGACTAAAAACAAAAAAGTAAGTATACACAGTATGGAGAGGGGACTTTGTTAAGGAGCCAAGTTGTTGTCCTGACTCAGAGCAGTTCCATCTAGGGTTTCCAAGGAGCAGCTGGTTGGTGTGAATGGCAGGGTTGGTTTGAACCACCGGCCTTACTGTTTAAACCCACCTTGCAGCCCAGTGCATTACCCTGCAGCGCCACACCATGACTCCTAGTAGCCATACTTGGGATTACTGCTGCTATTTAGCGCCATTAAGTTGGTTCCAACTCATAGTGACTCTGTAAAGGGTTTCAAGGAATGCCTGGTGGATTTGAACCACTGACCTTATGGTTGGCAGTCCAGTGCTTATCGTACAGCACCACACCAGGACTTAGGGTAGAAAGATCAAGAAGTGGCACCCTAGAAGGTGAATAGTCAGTGAGCCAAAGCTTGTACTAGCTAAAGCCTGACTTGGGGTTTGTTAGGTTGCCTGAAATTTTAGTCCCTTATATTGCATTGGAGTCCTAGTGTGGCACTGGAGGTTGATGTGCCGGACTGCAAAGCCATTTGAACTGCAAGGTGGGTGGTTCAAGTTTATCAACTACTCCTCGGAAACCCTACACAGGGTCGCTATGGGTCAGAACCGACTTGACAGCACTTTACAACAACAACAAATATTGCATTAAAATTATAATGGTTTCCTAATATTTCAGGTGCCTGACAGAAGCAAACAAACATTCTTTGTGGAGAAAAATAACATCATTTGGTTGTTGCTGTTGTTGTTGTTAGGTGCCATCAAGTCACTTCCAACGTCTAGGTACTCCACATAAAACAGAATGAAACACTGCCTGGTCCCGTGCCACCATCCTCACAACTGAAGCTAGACTGAGCCCATTGCTGCCTGCTGCCATGGTGCCAATTCATCTCCTTGGGAGGGAGGGAGTCCTCTTTGCAGCTGACCCTCCAGGCTACCAAGTATGATGTCCTTCTCCAGGGACAGGTTCCTCCTGATACCATGTCCAAAGTATGAGAGACCAAGTCTCA
>NW_006408538.1:5065649-5067419 GCF_000296735.1 Chrysochloris asiatica
CACCGTTTCATTTCTTGGTTGCTGCTTCCATGAGTATTTATTGTGGATCCAAGCAAAATGAAGTCTTTGACAATACTTCAATCTTTTCTTTTTTATCATGATGTTTGTTATTTATTGGTCCAATTCTAAGGACATTTGTTTTCTTTATATTAAGGAGTATAATGAAGGCTATGGTCTTTGATCTTCATCAATAAATAGTTTAAGTCCTCTTTGCTTTCAGCAAGCAAGGTTGTATCATCTACATATCACCAGTTGTTAATGAGTCTTCCTCTAGCTTGTTAGATTATTTGCTCAGGATACAGACTGAATAAGAATGGGAAAGGACAACTCTGACACACACCTTTCCTGATTTTAAACCATTCAGTGTCCCTTTGTTCTCTTCTAACAACTGCCTCTTGGTGTATATTCAGGTTCCTCATGAGCACAATTAAGTGTTCTAGAATATCCATTCTTTGCAATGCTTTCCAAAGCTTGTCATGATCCACACAGTCAAAACCTTTGCATAGTCAATAAAGCATGAATAAACATAATTTTGTTGTTGTTAAGTGAAGTCAAGTCGAATCCAACCCATAGTGACCCTGTATAGGGTTTCTGAGGAGCAGCTGGTGAACCTGAACCTCCGACCTTGCAGTTCAAATGGCTTTGCAGTCTGACTCATTAATCCACAGTGCTACACTAGAACTCCAAAAGGAGACATTTTAGACCTCAATTATTTTTAAAACTAATGTTTCAACAATTATGTTCAGTGCATAATTAAAAACATGTTAGCAATAAGATAAATCAATGAGAATCAGAATAAACAAGATGGAAACAAACCTATAATGATCCCAGATACTTAAATTATTAGAAAGTGTTTATTAAATGCTTTTATTTTAAAGAAAATAAAAGACAAGTTTAAAATTTTCAGCAACATAATAGGAATAGAAAAGATGAATAATACATTTGGGAAGCAATCTCTCCAAATTTTATGTTACATACAGATAAAGAGAGAATTTCCCCGACACCTGTCAGTTTGTTGTACTGTGGTGGCTTGCATGCTGCTATGATGCTGAAAGCTCTGCCACTGGTGTTTCAAATACCAGCACGGTCACTCAAGGTGGACAGGTTTCAGCCGGACTTCCAAACCAAGACAAGACTAGGACAAAGTAGTAGGCAGCCCATTCCTGAGAGATTAGTCACTGACAACCATATGAATAGCGATGAAACCTTTTCTAATATACTGCCGGGAAATAAGGCTTTCAGCCTGGAAAGTACTCAAAATAGAGCTAGGAAAAAGTTGCCTCCTCAATGTAGAATGAACCTTCATGATGTAGATGGAGCAAAGCTTTAGGGACCTTCATTTAATGATGGGGCACATCTCAAATTAAGAAGAAACAGCTGCAAACATCCATTAATATTCAAAGTATAAATCTAAAACTATTGAAAGTTCTCAAAAATGAAATGAAGTGCATGAAAATGGATATTCTAGGTATTAGTGGTGGTGTTGGTGATGTGCCATGGAGTCAGTTCCAACTCACAGTGATCTTGCATAGGATTACTGTGGCTATAAATCTTCATAGGAGCAGAAAGCCTCATCTTGCTCCTGTGGAACAGCTGGGAGTTTCGAACTTCTGGTCTTGAGGCTGAAAGCCTGACTCGTAACCACTACGCTACCAGAGTATCTTTTCTAGGCATTGTTGTTGTTGTTGTTAAGTGCCGTCGAGTCGGTTCCGACCCATAGCGACCCTGTACAGGGTTTCTGAGGGTGTAAATCTTTACGGGAGTAGAAAG
>NW_006408538.1:5068634-5069686 GCF_000296735.1 Chrysochloris asiatica
AGGATCAGGCAGTGTTTCGTTCTGCTGTGCATAAGGTTGCTATGAGTTGGTACAAACTCAATGGCACCGAACAATAACAACAACATGCAAGTTCAGGTTGAAGCTGAAGAAAATGAAAACAATTCCATGAAAGCCAAAATATGACCTTGTGTATATCCCACCTGAATTTTGAAACCATCTTAAAAATAGATTGAACACGTTGAATACTAATGACCAAAGACTAGAGGAGTTGTGAGATGGCATTCAAAATATCATACATGAAGAAAGCAAAAGGTTATTGAAAAGACAGGAAAGAAATAAAAGACCAAAGAGGATGTCAGAAATGGCATGGAAGGCATTAGCAAAAATCAAGGTTCTAGAAGTGATGGAATACCGGTTGAAATGTTTCAGCAAACTTCTGTAGCACTGGACGCTCTCACTTGTCTATGCCAAGAAATTTGGAAGACAGCTACCTCGCCAACCAATTGGAAGGAGTCCGTATTTGTACCCCTTCCAAAGGAAGGTGACCCAACGAAATGTGGGAACATAGAACAATACCATTAATAGCTCATGCAAGTAAAATTTTGCTGAAGATAATTCAAAAACCTTTGCAATAGTACACTGACAGGCAGCTGCCAGAAATTCAAGCCAGATTCAGAAGAGGTCATGCATTGAGAAATATGATTGCTGATGTTAGATAAATCTTAACACACTGCGGATAGCATTACAGAGAATGGGAATTCCAGGATGTTTAATTGCACTCATAAAGAACCTGCATATAGACCTTTTTGTTCTAACAGGGTTGTATCTTTTCACCATACTTATTCAATCAATTGTATGCTGAGCAAATAATCTGAGAAACTGGACTATGTGAGAAAGACACAGAATCAGGACTGGAGGAAGGCTCACTAAAAACCTGCATTATGCAGATCATACAATCTTGCTTGCTGATGGAAATTTAAAAAGAAAAATGCAGCCTTTAGTGTGGGTACACTTGAGGAGCTCTGGTAGCGTAGTGGTTACAAATTGGGCTGTGAACCTCAAGGTCAGCAGTTCGAAACTACCAGCTGTTC
>NW_006408538.1:5071156-5072386 GCF_000296735.1 Chrysochloris asiatica
TGGGCTCAAGCATGGCAGCAATAGTGAGGTTGGCCCAGGATTGGGCAGTGTTTTGTTCTGTTGTACACAATGTCGCTGTGAGTCAGTACCACTTTGATGGCACCTAACAACAATAACAACCCTCTGTCTTGGAAGAAAAACAGCCAGAATTTTCCTAGGAAGCAAAGATTACAAGACTTTGTCTGATGTATTCTGGACAGGTTGTCAGTCCCTGGAAAAGACATCATACTTGGTAAAGTAGAGGGTAAGCTTAAAAAAGGAAGACTCCCCAAAGACATCAATTGATACAGTGGCTGCAACAAAGATCTCAAACGTAACTATTGTGAGGATGGTGCAGTGGGCCAGTCAGTGTTCTCTGTTACACATAGGGTTGCGATGAGTCAGAGTCAAAGGCACCTAACAACAACAGAGAATTACTTAGTGAAATTGGATTATAAATCAGAAAGAAAAAAAAAGATATTAACAATGAAGCATGAAGAAACAAGCATAGAAATAAAATCCAAATAACAGTCACCATCACTATCTGAGCTGATCTTGCTGCCTTGAACTCACCTAGTCCCCCAGAAGATCCCTTGAAAGCCACTGTTTGGCTTGGCCCATTTTTGTGGTTGTTTTGAAGGGACCCTAATGAGACTAAGACAAGTGTATTTCTAATAGAACTTGTCTTCAGCCATTCACTGATTGCAAAGATAGGTTTAAATATATTTTATTTGGAATATACCAGTGCATGCATGAACTGCTTGCCCTAGCAGCAATACTTTTGGACTTGTCCTTGTATACATTGATTGTTTTCAATATTTTATAGGCATGAAATGACTGCAAACAATGAAGAGTATGAAAAGAGTATGGAGAGATGTTTCACTGGAGAAGATATACAGATGACAAATAAGCACATTAAAAGATGCTCAAAAATACTAGTCATTAATAAAATCATAATAAGGTATCACTACATGTCCTGGTGTGGCGCTGTTGGTAAATGTGCTGCACTGCAAAGTCGGTTTGAATCACTAGGTCAGTGGTTCAAGCTCACCAGCTGCTCCTTGGAAACCCTATACAGGGTCGCTATGGGTCAGAACCGACTTAATGGCACTTACCAACAACAATCTGAGTTAAGGAGTAAGGATGGGAAGGAGGTACATGTAGCTATAAGGTAACATTTCATGGTGATGGAAATGTTCTTTATCATGACTGCATCAACGTCAAGATCTTAATTGTGATAGTTATTTTTGT
>NW_006408538.1:5072986-5094152 GCF_000296735.1 Chrysochloris asiatica
CAGTGGCTACTATTTCTTCCCCTACACACTATTAAACTAAACTCCCCCTTGAAACCTTGTAAGCCAGTCACTTCTAGCCTTTATTGGCCCCTCACTTAGGTAGCCAATGTCTAAGTTTCCCATCCCTATCTGCCCTGTGTACAAAGTGGATAGCATTGATACTTGATGTGAAGACTCCTTCCTTCTCTGTTGGTATTTAGAGTTATGCTCCATGAGCATAGGGCAAGTTCGTCAAATTGTAGCAATTTACCCATGTTTTTTGTATCCAAAATTGTTTTTGGTTTTTTTTTTAATCTTCCTCTAGTTGAGTTTTCTGATTATCAACCATTGAGGCTAGGTCAAGTGGGTATGATCTGCAATTTGGGGTGTTCTTGTACATTGATCCACAGATCTTTCAGTTCAAACGACTTTGCAGTCCAGCGCATTAAACCGCAGAGCCACATCAGGCTCCGCTGTGATGTTACTATTAAGGGAATCTAGGTGAAGGTCACACAGGATCTCTAAATATTACTTCTTATCATTGAATTCCAATCTAAAATTATCTCAAAATAAAGGCCTTACTTTTAAAAAATGCACTAAATCAAATCTAACAACGTATTCAAAAGAGGATATACCATGACCAAGGGATACTTATCACAGAAATGTAAAAGTGATTCAAAACAGGAAAATCAAAGTACCACACTAACAGAATAATTTTTTAAAGCACATGATCATCTCAATTGATACAGAAAAAAACACTTGACTTAATTCAATACACTTCACAATTAAAAAAACACACAAAACAACTCAACAAACTAGGAACAAAAAGAAATTTCCTAAACCTGATAAAGACCATTTGTGAAAAAACCACAACTAAATCCATAATTAATGTGGAAGGATAACCTCACTCACCACTTCAATTTAACATGGTACAGTCAGTCAGTCAAGATAAAACAATAAAAAGCATCTAGATTAGAGAGGGAGAAGCAAAGCTATCTCTATTTGTAGAAGATAAGAATACACACACACAGAAGCGATTTCATATTTTTACACAAAGAACAAAAATGTTAGACTTTTTTGGCCAACGGTGCAACCCTTCTACCCTTATTTCCTAAGCACGCTGTACTCACATTATATATGTGGGTGCATTATTTACATGGACACATTATTTGCAAAAACATACAGTGGTATAGTGCTGCTGTTGTTGTTGTTGTTAAGTGCCGTCGAGTTGGTTCTGCCCCATAGCGACCCTGTATAGGGTTTCCGAAGAGCGACTTTGCAGTCCAGTGCATGAACCTACAGTGACACACCAGGACAGTGGGGCGCCATGGAATCTGAGGTACAGTGACTTTATGTTTAACAGAATGAAGCCTTCTCCTGAAACTACCTTCATGATCATTGCTATGCTTGAGCACCTTGTTGCTGCCACTGTGTCAGTTGGGGTGGGGGTGGGGGGGTTCTTCCTGTTTTTTACTCATTTGACTTGAATTTCTGACTGCAACCATTTTTTATTATCTTCACTTGCACTTGTGTATAAGAGCTTTATAATGTAGTTTTATATATAGACTAGATGATACATACAATGCCAGGTTCACTAAATTGCCAAAAGAATTTGGTTCTGATTCCAGTAATATGACTTAATAATTAAATAGTTTTACCAAAAGAAATTACTTGCATGTGATATTTAAAATACTGCTTAATAATTTCCTTATTCTATTGGATCACCATTCTTTGGAATGGGCACAAATATTGATCTCTTGCAGTCAGTTGGCCATATTTTTCGGCATAGACAAGTAAGCACTTCTAGTGATGAATTCATTTGTTGAAAGATTTCAACTGGTATTGCATCTTGATCATATGCTACCTCCTAAAATGGTTGAAGGTCAACCGATTCATTTTAGTAGAATGACTATAAATTCCTTCTTTTTTTTTACACTTCTTACGTTGTTCAATATTTTGCCGATAGAATCGAATCCTTCAATATTACAATTTGAGACATGAATTTTTTTCTTTAGTTCTACCAGCTTGGAAAATACCAAATGTGTTTTTCCCTCTGGTTGTCTAACTCCAGGTTTTTGCACCTTTCCTAATACTTTGCTTTGTCTTCTCAAGTGATCCTTTATTCATCTTTTACACGATCATTTCTTCTGTTTGCTTTAGCTACTTCTCATTCAAGTGCAAGTTTCAGAGTCTCTTCTTCTAACACTCAATTTGGCATTTTTTGGTTCCTAACTTTTAAATCACATTTTGATTTCTATGTATATGATATTTTTTCTATCATCCCAAAATTAATCTTATATTTGGTCATTAGTGTTCAATGTGTCAAATCTATTTCTTGAGACGGTCTTTAAATTCAGATAAACTATATACTCAAGTTTATAAGGACATACATTGTTAGGTGCTGTTGAGGTGGTTCCAACTCACAATGACCCTATGTACAACAAAATGAAACACAGCCCAGTCCTGTGCCATCCTCACAGTTGTTAAGCTTGAGCCCATTGTTGCTGCCACTGTGCCAGTCCATATTGTTGAGGGTCTTCCTCTTTATCATTGACCATCCACTTTACCAAGAATTATGTCCTTCTCCAGGGACTGATCCCTCCTGGTAACATGTCCGAGGTACGAAAGATGAAGTCTTGTCATCCTGGCTTCTAAGGAGTATTCTGACTTTACTTCGTCTGAGACAGATATGTTTCTTATTCCAACAGTCCATAGTACTTTAAATATTCTTCTCTAACACCATAATTCAATTGCATTGATTATTCTATGGTCTGCATTATACATTGTCCAACTTCACATGCATATGATGTAACTGAAAATACCATAGTCAGGCACACAGTAATCCTCAAACTGATCTCTTTGGTCTTAAAAATTTAAGAGAGTTTGTAGCAGTTTGACCTAATGCAATCTATCCTTTGATTTCTTGACTACAGCGTCCGTGAGTGTTGATGGTGTATTCAAGCAACACAGAGTATTTGATAATTTCAATCTTTTCTACATTTAATTAGTTATTTACACGCTGTTGAGTAGGTCCAACTTATAGCGACCCTATATAGAGTTTTCAAGGAGCAGTTGGTGGGTTTGAACTGCCAACCTTGTGGTTCGCAGTCCAGTTCTGATCCTACAGTGCAACACCAGGACTCTACATTTGTCATGATGTAATTTGCTCATCCAGTTGTGAAGATTTTCGTTTTCTTTCCAGTTTCTGATTTTAAAACTTTCAGTTTCCCCTTGCTCTGTTCTAACTACTTCTTGGTCTATATACAGGTTCCTCATAAGCACAATTAAGTGCTCTGGAATATCCACTATTTGTCATGTTGTCCAGAGTTTGTCATGATCCACACAGTCAAAAGCCTTTTGCATTGTCAATAAAGCACAAGTAAACATCTTTCTGGAATTCTCTGCTTCCAGCCAAAATTCATCCAATGTCAGCAATGATATCCCTACTTCCATGTCCTCTTCTGAATCTGGCTTGAATTTCTGGCAGTTCCTTGTCTATGCACTGTTGCAACCATTTAAAAATTATCTCCAGCAAAATTTTACTTGCATGTGATATTAATGATATTGCTCTATGGTTTCTGCATTCTGTACAATCACCTCTCTTTGGAATGAGCACAAATATGGATCTTTTCCAATCAATTGGCCAAGTAGCTGTCTTCCAAATTCTTGGGCACATATGAGTGAGCACTTCCTTCCAGTGCTGCATCACTTTGTTCAAACATTTCAGTTTGTATTCTATCAATTCCCAGAACCTTGTTTTCTGCCAATGACGTCACTGCTACTTGGACTTCTTCCTTCAGTACCAATGGTTCAGTACCAATGCTACCTCTTGAAATGGTCGAACATCTGCCATATATTTGTGGTACAGTAACTGTATGTAATCCTTCCATCTCTTTTTGATGCTTTCTGCATCATTCAACATTTTGCCCATAGAATCCTTCAATATTGAAAATTGAGTCTTGAATTTTTTCTTCAGTTCTTTCAGCTTGAGAAATGCTGACTATATTCTTCACTTCCGGTTTATAATTCCAGATCTTAATACATTTCATTATAATACTTGATTTTGTCTACTTCAGCTGCCCTTTGAAATTTTCTGTTCAGCTCTTTAACTTCCTCATTTATTCCATTTGCTAGCTTCTTAATGCTCTACAGCAAATTTCAAAATCTCTTCTGACATCCGTTTCGGTCTTTTCTTTCTTTTGTGTCTTTTTAATGACACTTTGCTTTGTGATGTATTACAATTGTTCTGGCCTTTAGTCATTAGTGTCTAATGCTTCAAATCTGTTCTTGAGATGGTCTCTAAATTTAGGTGGGATATATTCAAGGTCATATTCTGACTCTTGTGGACTTGTTTTCATTTTCTTCAGTTTCAGCCTGAACTTGCATATGAGCCATTAATGGTCTGTGCCACAGTCTGCCCCTGACTTTATTTTGGCTCATAATGAGCTTTTCCACCGTCTCGTCCCACTGATGTAAGCAATTTGATTTCTGTGGATTTCAATTGATGAGGTTCATATTTATAGTCTTTATGTTGTTGAATAAATATATTTGCAATGAATAAGTCATTGGTCTTGCAAAATTCTGTCAAGTGGTCTCCAGCATCATTTTTATCACCAAGGCAGTATCTTCATCTCTATTTCCAGCATTCACACTCCAATCACTAGTAATTATCAATACATCTTGATTGCATGTTTGACCAATTTTAGACTGAAGAAGTTTGTAAAATGTTTCAATTTCTTCATCACTGGCTTTAGTGATTGGTGCACTCATTTGAATAATAGTGACATTAATTGATATTCCTTGTAGGTGTTTGGGTAGTATCCTATCACAGATAGCACTGTACATCAATACAGACCTGGAAATGTTCTTTTTGAAAATGAATGTGATGCCATTCCTCTTGAATTTGTCATTCCTGGCATAGTAAACCATATGATTACCTGACTCAAAATGGACAATACCAGTCCATTTCAGCTCACTAATGTAACAACAACATAACATTTCAGTTCATTCTGGTAGTGTGGTGGTTATGAATCAGGCTAGTAAATCTCACAATCAGCAGTTCGAAACTACCAGCTGTTCCGCGGGAGAAAGATGAGGCTTTCTGCTCCCATAAAGGTTTACAGCCATGGAAACCCTGTACAGGGTCACTATGAGTCAGAACCAACTCCATGGCACATAACAACAACAACAACAACAAATGTCTAGGATGGAATCCAGGTGTGGCATTGTAGAATAAACACTGGACCACAAGATTGCTTTGAATGACAAGGTCAGCAGTCCAAACTCACTAGCTGCTCCTTGGAAACCCTATACAGGATAGCTATGGATTAGAACCGACTCAATGGCAATTAAAAACAAAAACACAGCCCCAAGCCAAGCCTAAGCCTCACTCCCTCACCCCTCATTCCTTACTCCTATGCATCCACTCCCCAAAACAGAAGTAACAGTGTAAGTTTAATATTTAGAAAGATGGAGAAAAATGATATAAGAAGCAAAAGAATTCAAAATTGGTGTTTTGAATGGAAAGGAATGGGACGCTAGTGTTTTTTATTATAAGTCTTTATTTTAAACAATGTATATAGAAACATGGTTGAATAGAAATAATTTTTTTAAGAAAGAAAATAGTTTTCATTTCAACATCTCCTTTCCCAGTCAAACCTTTGCAAATGTTGTTGTTGTCAGTTGCCGAAGCTGATTCCTGCTCATGGTGACCCATGTGTTTCAGAGTAGAACTTTGCTCCACATGTCATCTCTCAGAAACAGATCTCCAATTCTGTCATACCAAGCACCTCTGGGTGGGGTTGAAACATCATCTTTTGGTTAGTAGTGCAGGGCTTAACCATTTGTGCCACCTAGGGACTCTGCAAATTTTAATATAATAATAAAATAATATGTAATGCTATATGGTTTGTGGGGCCCTGATAAGCATTAGACTACTGACTGTAAGGTCGGCGGCACAAACCCACCATCCGCTCCTTGGAAATCCTATGCAGGGTTGGAATTCTATGAGTTGGAACTGACTCGAAAGTACAAAAAACATATAGTTTACAGACTAAACCTGGATTTCCTTTTTAAATTTTTCTTCCTCCAACTGTTAAATTTTTCCAATGTTCTAAACAAGCAAAGTTCCTTCTTAAGCACAGAAGAAACGTTATTTAACGTTTGTATTTCTTTGAATGTCCTGAAGTTATTGTTCTATGTTTTTTAGACATCTTTCTCAACTGTTGGCACAACATCAGATTTTCCAATGACTCAAACTCTATGAATAATTCATGGAAGCTAAATAAATGGGACTAGAACTTTCAGCTTTCAGAGTTTGCAAATCCAGCCATCGGAGATTATGTACTTTTCCAAAGTCAATCCTTCAGGACTGACTATCAGATTTTCAGACAGCAGATCCTCAGGGTCCTTGATGAAGTAGGTTTGGTGCATGTAGATCATGTGGACTAACAAACAGGATGTCGCCTCTAGTGTTAAGTCATGTGGCTTCTTTTTCCATGTCCCAGTGCTTGTCCTGTCATTTCCTAACCTATAGCTTTATTTTCAGCAGCCCCAGCCCTAGAGTCTCGGATGCTTTGTGGAAACAGTCTCATTATCTGTAGTGTCGTAACAGCAGTTAGAAACTGAATGACATTCAATTAAAATGATATTAGCAGCTCAGGAGTGATTTTGTTTAATTTACTCCTACTCAGATGTAAAAACATTAGCGACTTTTTTAATTGGACCTCATAATGTCTAACTCCTACTCGAATACAATGAAATTAAAGACTTTGGTGCCTAAATACCGCTTAATTTACTCCTACCCATCTATAATGACATTAAAGATGCTTTAGGGTAGATATTGTTTCCAATCAATTTTATCCAAAAGAAATCTGAGCTCACAGGTACTATTATTAAGCATATAATAAAATCACACAAGAAATATATCTTTACAATTGGGGATAGGGTGGTTTCCAGTAATATTAAAAAGTAATCATTTTCATTTTAATGCAAGGATATTAAAAAGTAATATCTTAAATATAAAATTTCCTAGTTTTCTATTGGTTAAACAAATATGTGATTCCAGCCTGGTAAAGACATGTACTTTGCAACATAAAAATTTAAAGTGATTTTTATTCAATTTGTTGCCTGTGGTTGGCTTATATTCGATATGAAATTTTACCTTAAATATGGCTTATAGGAAAGCATTTTTGTGCATCTAATTTAAATAATTCAAAAAATTCCATTCATAACATATATATATATATATATAAATGATGTTTATAAAACTTTTAACAGTTATTTTTAACAGCAGCAGAAAATTAGGTCCAAGTATGGCTCGACAGCACTTAACAACAACATGTTTGAAATACGATAAGCATTTGATAAACAGTAGTTGAAAGGTGGATCAAAACCTACTATCAATAACAACAGCTAATGTTTATTAACTTATTATGTGCTAAATGTTATTCTGAGCACTTTAAATGTATCAACTAATTTAATCCTCACAATAACCCTTAATCAAAGTAACATCACTGTTGCTGTTTAGTGCCCTTGAATCAGTTTTGACCCGTAGCTACTCTTATGTACAACAGAATGAAACGCTACGTAATCCTGTATCGTCCTTACAATCATTGGTGTATGTGAGCACTTTGTTGCAGCTGCTGTATCAATCTGTCTCATTGAAGGTCTTCCTCTTTTGGCCTGACCCTCTGCTTTGCTAAGCATGATATCCTTCTCTAGAGATTACTCCCTCTTGATAGTATGTCCAAATTCACTTGACACAAAATCTGGCATCATCACTTCTAAGGAGTATTCTGGCTGTACTTCTTCTCACACAGATTTTTTCATTCTTCTGGCTGTCCATGATATACTCAGTATTCTTTGTTACCACCATAATCCAAGTGCATTAATTTGTCTTCTTTCTTATTCACTGTCCATCGTTCACACGCATATGAAATGATTGAATACCATTACTTACGTCAGGTTCACCTTAGTCCTCAAAGTGACATCTTTGTTTTTTAACACTCTAAAAAGGTTTTTTGGTAACATATTTGCCTGACTAAGTTGTTTGATTTCATGACTGCTGCTTCTGTGGGCATTGATTGTGGCTCCAAGAAAAATCTTTGACTTCAACCTTTTCTCCATTTATCATGATGTTTGTTGCTTGTTGGTCCGGTTGCAACTATTTTTGTTTTCTTTATGATGAGGCATATTCCATAATAAGACTGTAGTCTTCAATATTCATCAGCAAGTGCTTCAAGTCCTCTTCGCTTTCAGCAAACAAGGTTGTGTCATCTACATATTGCAGATTTTTAATGAGTTTTCTTCCAATCCTGATGCACTGTTCTTCATACAGTCCAGCTTCTCAGTTTATTTGCTTATCATACACGTTGAGTATGGTGATAGAATACAACCCTGACATACATCTTTGCTGATTTTAAATCATTCAGTGCCCCCTTGTTCTGTTCTAACAACTGCATCTTGATCTATGTACAGTTCCCTCAAAAGCACAATGAAGTGCTCTGGAATTCTCTTTATTCACAATGTTATCCATAATTTGTTATGACTTACATAGTCAAGAGGACACCTGGTATGGCACTGTAGGGTCACCACTGGGCTGTTGATCACAAGGTTAGCAGTTCAAACCCACTAGCTACTCCTTGGAAACCCTATATAGGGTCGCTATGAGTCGGAACCAACTCAATGGCATTTAACAACGAAAATACAATCAAGTGTCTTTGCGTAACCAATGAAACACACAATAAATAAAACAGAATCCTTCAATATTGTAACTCGAGTCTTCAATTTTTTTCTTCAGTTATTTCAATTTGAGAGAAAGTTCTTCCCTTTTGGTTTTCTTACTCCAGGTCTTTGCACATTTCATGAAAATACTTTGATTTCTTTTCTGAACGCATCCTTTGAAATCTTCTGCTTAATTCACCATTTCTTTCATTTGCTCTAGCTATTGTTCAAGAGCAAATTTCAGATTTTTTTCTGACATCCATGTTAGTCTTTTCTTTCTTTCCTGTCTTTTTTATGACATTTTGATTTCTTCATGTATGATGTCTTTGATATCATCCCACAATTTGTCTGGTCTTTGGTTCAGTGCATCAAATCTACTTTTGAGATGGTCTTTAACTTAAGGTGATTTATACTCAAGGGAATACTGTGGCTCTCTTAGACTTATTTTAATTTTCTTCAGCTTTAACCTTAACTTATATATGAGCAACTGATGATCTGTTCTTCAGTCAGCCGCTAGTCTGGTTCTAATTGATGATAATGACCTTCTTCATTGTCTCTTTCCAGAAATATAGTAGATGTGATTCCTGTGTATTTCGTGTGTATATTCACCATTTATGTTGCAGAAAAAGATATTTGCAATGAAATAGTCATTGGTCTTGTAAAATTCTATCATGACATCTTTGGCATCATTTCTATTACCAGGGTCATATTTTCCAAATTCCGATACCTTTTTCTTATTCTTTTTCATTCCAATCACCAGTCATTACCAATGCATCTTGATTGCATCTTTGATCAAGTTTAGACTGCAGAAGTTGGTAAAAATCTTCAGTTTCCTTATCTTTGGCATTAGTGGTTAGTGTGTACATTTGAATAACAGTCTTCCTTGTAGACATATGGCTATTATCCTATCAATGACAATGTTATACTTCAGTATAGAGCTCTTAATTGGGTGCAGATTACAACGTACATCTGTTTTCCACTGAACAGTTCACACACATTTTTTTCATGTCATTGATTGCAATCCTCCCAATGTATCATCACACATCCTATCTCCTTCCTTTGTTTCCATTCCTCCTTCTTTCTTAACCCTTCCTATTTGCTGAACTTTGTCCTTGAGCCAAAGCTGTCCTTTTGAATTCAAATATTTAATTGTTCTAAAGACTTATTGCTGCCACTTTGTCAATCTACCTCAGTGGGGGTTTTCCTCTTTTTCGCTGACCCTCTACTTTTCCAAGCATTTCTTCCTTCTTCTCCAGGAACTTGTTACTCCTGATAACACATCCGAAGTGAGTCAGACAAAATCTCATCCTCCTTGCTCGTTAAGGAACATTCTGACTGTACTTCTTCCAAGACAGATTTATTCATCATTCAAAAGTATCCGTTCTTCCCCAGACTTTCTTATTCATTGTCCAACAATTTTCTTTACATAGGTGAAAACGTATGTTGTGGTGAAGACACAACAAAAAAAGATAGCCACAAAAGGAAAAATGATTAGGAAATCTTGAGAATTAGTTTTGACTCTTTAAGAGAAACAACTTGCTGTTTTTCAAAAGGTCATGATTAAGGGTGACGATCATGAAAGCACTGGCTAAGCTTGAAGTACAACAGTGAGAAATAAGAGACAAAAATCACACCAATGAGTAGGATGCTAACTTACAGGATCATGTCACATGTATCACTGGCAATGATATAAATTATCTGTTTCCCAGTGCCTGAAAGGACAAAATAATAATAGCCATAAGCTACCGTAACAATAGAAACACTGATTTTCTTCAGTTTTTTTGCCCTTCCCTTTTTGTACCACTAGCACTCCTGGAAAGTTTACTAAAAATGATCGCTGTGAGTTCCCAAGAGAAGTCTCACAGGCTCTTAACTCAGAAAAAATCAAATAAAACCATTTTCATTGAGTTGTTTCCCAATCATGATGACCCCATGTGTTACAAAGTGGTACTGCTAGGGTTTTCTTAACGAGAATCTTAACAGAAGCAGAGGAGTTGGACTTTCTTCCATAGCATTACTTGTTGCTGTTACGTTCCATTGAGTCAGCTCCAACTCAAAGAGACCCTATTGATGACAGAACAAAAAACTGTCCAGTCCTGCACCATCTTCATGATTGTTGTCACACTTGAGCCCATTGTTGCTGCCATCGAGTCAATCCATCGCATTGGGGTCTTCCTCTTTGTCACTGACCTTCCACTTTTCTGAGCATGATGTCCTTCTCCAGGGACTGGTGTCTCCTGACAATATGTCCAAAGTGTGAGAGACAAAGTCTCCCCATCCTGGCTTCTAAGAAGCATTTCACTGTATTTCTTCCAAGACAGATTTGTTTCTTCTTCAGGCAGTCAATGGTATTTTTAATACTCTTCTCCAACACCATAATTCAATAGGATCATTTCTTCTACCTTATTCACTGTCCAATTTTCATATCATGTGTCAATTAAAAATACTTGAGTCAGGCACACCTTAGTCCTCAAAGTGACATGTTTGTTCTTTAATACTTTAAATAAGTTTTTTGCAATACATTTGCCTAATGCACTATATCGTTGGATTTCCTGACTGCTGTTTCCATGAGCATTGATTGTGGATTCAAGAAAATGAAATCTTTGACAATTTTTGTCTTTTCTCTTCTTATCATGATGTTATTTATTGCTCCAGCTGTAAGGATTTTATTTTTTTTTACAGAGAGGTGCAATCCATACTGAAGATCTTCATCAGTAAGTATTTCAAGTCCTCTTTGCTTCCAGCAAGCAAGGTTATGTCATCTGCATAATACATGTTATTAATGATTCTTCCTCCAATCCTGATGTCACCTTCTTCTTCATATAATGCAGTTTCTCAGATTATTTGCACACCAAACAGACTGAATAAGAATGGTGAAAGGATACAACACTTTCCTGATTTTAAACCATTCTGTATCCCCTTGTTCTTTTCTAACAATTGCCTCTTGGTCTCTGCACAGGTCTCTGAACAAAATGAAGTGTTCTGGAATACTAATTTTATGCAATGGTATCCAGAGTTTGTTATGATCCACCCAGTCTTGCAGAGTAAATAAAGCACAAGTAAACTTTTTCTGTGGTTCTTTGCTGTCAGCCAAGATCCATCTGATATCAACAATGATTTAAAAAAAAAAAAAAAATGAAGACTCTCTGAAGTCCTTTATGAGAAATCATATTTCCTCAATCCCTTGCCTAACCAACATGGGATGATGTCAATATTTCTAAAGATGTTGTGTCTTAATATTCGTAATCCCTAATCCATGTTCTTTCCAGTCTGCCCTGAGCATTCTGGACCAGCCAGAAGTGCCATCTGGAAGTGACTACACACACTTCAGCCTGAGAACCAAGACTTACTGCAGAAATGGAAAATTTTTCCTCTACAATCCCGATGGACTGAACTTTTCACCATAATCTTTGCCACTCAGACAACTGCCAAGATGAAGGTCATCAAACCTTGGATTCACCGTGGCAGAGTCAAGCGATGTCCAGCCAGAAGTTGGACAATTTTCCACCTATCAGATTTAAGACTGAAATTGTAGCAAATTTAATTGTTCTTATTACACTAATCTCCACTCTTGCTTTTATATAGCCCAGTGGTTGCCAGTTCTGGACTCCTCCCTTGACCTCAATCCTTCCTGAACTCAAGTCACCTCTCCAGCAAGAGGAGAATTGTTTAGTTCATTTAGTGATGGAAGTTGGATTTCTGCTTTTGGGGAGAAGTGAGACTGAGATAGTGCTTCCGTCCTGTTTCGTAAGCGTGTGTACTGCTCTGTAAACCCTCCATCATTATACCATCTTCCAATACACCCAGAAAAGGTTAAGATACGATAATATAGATAAATGGGGACCGAAAGTCTGAATCAAAGATAGAGACATGCATTCTATAAAAGTGTCTCAAATTACAAACTCTTCCAGCTCTGTTTATTTTATAAAATGTCTAAAACCCTATCTTAATTTGAGTAAGGATAATAATTTGAATTATGAGCTTATCCAGAAAATAACATCATATTGTTCATGCCAAGCTTCCCTCAGGTTGGTTCCTCATTTGCAGAATTCAAACTTTTTCATTTGTTCCTGCACTCTACAAGGGGGGCCAACCAAAAGACTGCCAATACATCACCCTATGAGCAGGGACTCCAACAAGTCAGTATGTACTCGGGTGACCCAAGAGTTGCAAACGGACAGCAATTGTAGCAATGCCCTCCATCTTTTTAGTAAGGCACAATATATAGCCCTCTCTATTTTTGTTCTGCCAGGGAGTGTAGTTGGAACCTATTCTGAGATGAATAAATTAACTTGCACCGTGGTCCAACCCTAGATGCTACATCTCAAACAATAGCTGCTATCACCCAGGAACTGGGTCAGGTAAGAAAAGCAATAGCAGAGACCTGAGCCACAAAAGATTGCCTTTGCTCAGACACAATCACAGCTGTTCAGAATTTAAAAGCATGTGGGGTTTCAGTTTGACAATTACAAATTAATCGAGCAGAGAGTAGAGCAAGTTAGACAAGAAATATATAAAGTTAAAGTGACAAATGGGTGGGGTTTTTTTTTTCCATTCGATACTTCATAATTCGCTTCTTGGCCCCCCTATTTATCCTGACTGGGAACTTGACTCCTTACTGTGTTGCTAATTCTTTCCTTAGGCACGTTCATATGTTGTTGTATTCAATGTGCTCCCTCCTCAGCTCAGGCTTTCTAGCTTCCAACCAGATACCACATTACAGTGTTCTGACTAAACAGTTAGATATGTTGTTGTTGTTGTTGGGTGTCATCGCATCAATTCTAACTTATAGTGATCCTGTATAGGGTTTCCGAAGAGCAGCTGGTGGGTTTGAATCACTGATCTTGTGGTGAACTGGCCATTGCTAACCCAACAGTGCCACACCAGGATGCCTGGTGACTTACAAAAACATGGGTGACTCTTACGGTCTGTTAACAGAGACCTACAGTCTCAAAGGGGTGATTAAGAACCTTAGTGTAGGCAGTCTAAGAACTGAACTTGATTAAACTATAACCCAGTACTACGTGAAGCATCTTGTACCACTTCCCCATCCTTCTTAGAGAGATGCTTTAACCATTGCCAAAATAGACCTAGTTATGCTTGAAACCTGGTCCCTGTTTGTGGAACTTGTAATAATGGAAACAGACACCAGGGCTGTCAATCATGTTCTCCCCTCTGGTGTTTTTATCAGAACATCACGACCACCTTGTAACTTAGTATGAATGTAAGAGTAATAAGATTCTAGTAATATTGAGTGTTATGCTAACTCATATTGTTGTTATTGTTAGGTGCCATTGAGTTGATCCCAACCCACAGCGACCTTATGCAGAGCAGAATGAAACACTGCCGGATCCTGGGCCAACCTCATTACTGTTGCCATGTTCTTAAGGTCTCAGTTAACAGACCTTAAGAGTCACCATGCTTGAGTCCATCGATGCTGCCACCTGGTCAATCCATCTCTTTAGGGGTCTTCCTCTTTTTCTCTGACCCTCCACCTTACCAAACATGATATTCTTCTCCAGCAACTTGTCCCTCCTGCTTGCTTTATACATGATGTTCTTCATATCATCCCACAACTCACCTGGCCTTTGGTCATTACTGTCTAATGCATCAAATCTGTTCTTGAGATAGCTTCTAAATTTGGGTGGGACATACTCAAGATCTTATTTTGGCTCTCATGGATTTGTTTTAAAATTTTTTTCAACTTTAGTTGAACTTGCATATAAGTAATTGATGGTCTGCTCCATAGTCTACCCCTAGCCTTGTTTCCACTGATGATATTGATCTTCTTCATGGTCTCTTCGCACAGATATACTTAATTGGTCCCTATGTACTTCATTTGGTAAGGTTCATGTATATAGTCACCTTTTATGTTGTTGAAAAATGGTATTTGCAATGAATAAATTTAGTCTTGCAAAATTCTATCATGTGCTCTCTAGCATTGTTTCTATCAGCAAAGCCATATTTTCCAACTATTGATCCTTCCTGTTAACAATTTTTGCATTCCAATCATCAGTAATTATCAATGCATCTTGATTGTATGATCAATTTCAGACTGAAGAAGTTGGTGGAATTCTTCAATTTCATCATCACTGACTTTAGTGGTTCTTTCATAAATTTATATACTAGAAGTATTAGTTGGTCTTCTTTGAAGATGTATGGATATTATGTTATCATGGACAGCATTGTACTTCAAGGAAGATCTTGAAATGCTCTTTTAGACAATGAATACAACACCATTTATCTTCAGTTTGGGGTTCCCAACATAGTAAGCCATATAATTGTATGACACAATTTGGCTAACACCAGTCTCCATTCTAGTTCACTAATTACTAGCATATTGGTCTTTAAGCATTTCATATTTGATGACTTCCAATCTTCCTTGATTCAGACTTCCTGCATTGCTGGGGGAGGTTCAAACTCCCAATCTTTAGGTTTGTAACTAAGTACAAACCATTTACAAAACTCAGGAACTCTGAGTGACCTGCCATTTTTATCTGCTTTTGCTCTAGTTCCCTGTAGCCATGGGCGAGACCCAGACTCTGAAAACCGTAAAGGGTCCATGCTGGGGATGGGGCTTTAATTTCCCTGAAGTCAAAGTCTTAACCTTGTCATGTGAATCCCATAGCGATGCTCCAAGGTGATCATCAGTATGTCGTCCTGCAGACATTAGCAGTTATTTTAGGGGTGGCCGTGGAGGGTAAGAGTAGGCAGTAGTAAGGAATTAGGGTTAGGACTATGGTTAGGTTTAGTGTTAGAGTTATGGTTAGGCCTAGGGCTAATTTTAGGGTACCAGTTGGGCAAAGGCTAGAAGTAAGGCTGGTCTAGTTTTAGGGTTACAGTTAGGTTTATTTTATTTCCCTTGAAATCTACTTTATTTCCCCTTCATTTGGAAATTCTATAACTACATTATTCCCTTTTTTGCTTTACGTTTTGCTGTTGTTGTTGCAAACTGGTATCTCTGGTTCCCTATTTTCAGTCTTCCACTTTGAATACTTTTAAATCTGATTTGAGGAATTCTGTCTTGTCTCTTTGTGTGGCTGAAACTGTCTGTTTTCTCTGAGACATTGTAGTATCGTTGTTTATGTATTTAACTGATGGTTGTATATTGGGGTGTTCTCAGGCACTCACCACCTGTCTCCTGGTGGATGACAAAGACGTGAAGGATGTCTGAACACAGTTCTCAGTTCACTGTTTGTGTAGCGTAGTTCAGGCAGGGTCACGTTCCTCCAGAAGAGTCCCATGCAGAGGCCACACAAGAGGGGTGCCTCTAGCAATGCCCTGGCTACCAGAAGGGAAAGAGAAGAAGGGAGGACTGCACCCCCTTTGTGTCCCACCTGTAGCCCAGACCCTGTGGCTCGGCCTCCTCTGACCACCAGCCCTCAGGAGAATGAATCCCAGGCGCTTGCGTTGGGACACTGAGGTTTAGGTCTGCGCACCCTCCTAGCCTTTGCTGTTGTTGCTGTAGTGAAATGCCATGGAGTCGGTTTGGACTCATAGCTAACCCTGTAGAAGGTTTTTGAGGCTGTAAATCCTTGTGGGAGTAGAAAGCTTCATCTTTCTCCTGCAGAGCTGCTGGTGGGCTCGAACCTCTGACCTTGTGGTTCACAGTCTGCTGCTTATCCTCTAAAGCCATGGCATTTCCCACTTTAGGTTTACTTAAGTAGCTAGACCAGGTAAAGAGGAAGAATCACCAGGTCAGGATTGCCTGGGAAGGACCCCCCACCTCTGCTGCAGAGATTTTGAAAGCTATAGCAGTTACTTTTTGAATCACTAGCCCTTTCAGGTGCCCATCAGCAGTGACCAGGCCAAAAAACAATCCATCCTGCCTCGTTTTTTTTTTATTTTGTTTTGTTTTGTTTTTTTTTGCTCACACAGACAGTAGTGTATTGGCTCACCAATGTGTCTGTCAAACTTTCTACATGCCTGCAATACAGCATGCCCTCAATGTGGTAAATGCTCGCTAAGTAAAGAACACATAGCATCCGTTTTGGAATGTGTTCATTTGACTCTTCTTTTTTTCCTAGGAGATTCCTTGATCCCTCATGCAGATACTTGGCAGGGAGTTATTTGTGACATAAGGAACGTATGTATTACTATACCCATTTTATAGATGGAGAAACCAAGAAGCAGAAAGATACATTAATATGCCTGGCTTTATTGACTACTACCTCACTGGTGTGGTGCTGTGAGTTCATGCGTCAGACTGCAAAGCCGTTTAAACTACAAGGTTGGTGGTTCAAGCTCACCAGTCGCTCCCTGGGAACCCTATGCAGGGTCGCTATGGGTCGGAACCGACTCGACGGCACTTAACAATGGAGTCCTGGCGTGGCTCTGTGGGTTAATGTGCTGGACTGCAAAGTCATTTCAAACTGCAAGGGTGAAGGTACAGGCTTCACGTGAGTTGGAATGGAGTCCATGGCACTTAACAACAAACCTCATTGTGTTGATTCACTGTCTCATACAACTTTTTGATTTTATCAGTAAAGCATCTTATGGCATTTGTCTTAACTAGGATTTTAGTTCAGTGTTTACTCAGGGTAAGACAAGAGAAGTGACATACTGGAAGTGTATTAACAAATAAGCTCATGGTGGGAAGAGTCCAGTTTTCAATGCCTGGGAGCACACTCCTCCCAGAGAATGCCTAAAGGCACTCAAGCCATTTACTTCTCCTTAGAATAAGAAAAGAGCATGAGCCTTGTAAAAGTTCCCACACTGCCTGACCCATGAAAGTTCTGCAAAGAGAAAGGAACTCTCTATTAGTCTTCAGTCTGATTTCCATACTTGTGCTGTGAATGCCCAATTGTCAGGCAGAATTCTGGGGTGTTTAACTATGTGATGGCATTGCGTAGGGAGGGAATCCTGTGTCAATCACATTACATTGTAGAATTAAGCAGTCACTGTCAAGTCAGCACCTGACGATCCCGAGCCTCCACAAATACTTTAATAGGTCTCTTTTCCATGAATACTCAAGAAAACATGACAACTTGAAAAGCATTTATTAAATCGTAAGAAAAAAACCCATATATAAAGCATTTGTCATTCCCACATTTCTCATGTGAAGTTGAGTGATCTCAATTACAATAATCATGTTGTACAGACTCCACCAATAATCACTGTGATAGGCATTTGTAGACATTTTGAGTAACTATTCAGGAACTCCATGGTAAACGGGAGCAGCTTAGCTGGTGAGAAGTTCCACTTCTCTTCTATCACCAGATTTTCATGTTTCACTTGGCAAACAGTCATATGTGGTCTTGGGTTTAAGGAGAATGCTTTTATCAGAGCATTTAAAAATCTTCTCAAATGTTATCCTCAGGAGTCATCAGTTGCGTGTAAAAAGTATAAACAGCAGGGATAAAGCAGGAAGTGAATGTTGGTCAGGCAAAGGCACGAATAAAGCTAAAAGTCACCTTTTCTGACCCACGTTAGGGGAACTGGATTTATCTACTATTCTGGTGAGCAAAGGCATAATATTGAGCGATGTGATAAATGGATCATAGGTCTTCAGCAACTATGAGAAGTCTTATTTTTATTGTTGCTTTATTTGAAGTTGTCACTAGGTCGGTGGCCTTTAACCTCCTACTGTGAGTCTTCAGTGTCCTCCCACGACCTCGCTTCCTTTCTTTTCATCTCCTTCCTTCTTGAAAATTGAAACCTCATCTTTGGAGACCAGCACTGGTACTATGCTACTGGGAACCTCTGGCTTCCAAATGCAGCAGAGACGCCAAATTGTAAACAGTCAGATGACAGAAGACGCTGTATGTCTACACAGTTTCCAAAGTACTCATGTGAGTCAGGAAAACAGCCTGGCAGATGAGATGTCTGTAATCTTTGGTATCATGGAGATAAGCAACCAGCAAACGGTTCTTTTTTTTTTCCTACTTTTCTAGCAGCCATCTTGGAAAGGGGTATGTCACATTGTTATTGTTGTTAAGTGCCTTTGAGTCAGTTCCGACCCATAGCGACACTGTATAGGGTTTCCAAGGAGCAGCTGGTGAGATTGAACCACCAACCTTGCAGTTCAAACAACTGACGCAGCGCCACACCAGAACTCCTGTTACATGTTGTTGTTGTTAAGTGCCATCGAGTCGGTTCTGACCCATAGCGACTCTGAACAGGGTTTCTGAGGCTGTAAATCTTTACGGGAGCAGAAAGCCTCATCTTTCTCCCGCAGAGCAGCTGGTAGTTTCGAACTGCTGACCTTGAGGTTCGTAGCCTGATTCGTAACCACTACGCTACCAGAGATCCTTATCATAGTGGAGGCAAAAAAGAAAGACTGGCAGGTTGGGTTAGCTTTCTTTTTAATTGTCAAAAACTAAAAGTTTGTGTGGTGAAAGTTCATGCTCTATAAAGGGTTTCCAGTTGTTCCCCTTACCCAGCCAGATGTGCTTTCTCCAAAGTCTTCTTGTACCCTGCTTAGGTTTATACGACCATTATTTTAGTCTCCAGAACACAGTCATTTCAGCACACACTACAGGCCCTTTGTTAAACTGACAGTTTCTTGAAGAAAGAAACTGGAGTTTTGCACCCAGGTGCTTCCCACACACATCACCAAGCACAAGACCATCTCCATAAATCTTAAATGAGTTGTTGAATTGAACTGAGCTTTGCTGGGCATACAATTGGTGCTTACAAAGTGTTTTAGCTTCCTATGCCACTGGCCATCTGTGGTTTAGCAAAAGGGTCTCTAGTAAAGTGCTGATAAATACTAATTTAGGGCTTAAAAACTAAAAAAACAAACACATCCATTGTTGTCAAGTGGATCTCAACTCACAGCAACGGCATGTGTTACAGAGGAGACCTGCTCCATGGGGTTTCATGGCTGCAATCTTTGTAGAAATAAATCACCAGACTTCTTTCCCACACTGTCACTGGACGGGTCCCAACTGCCAACCTTTAGTTGTCTAATCGATTCGGGCTTAAAGTGATCCTCTATAGGGTTTTCAAGGAGTGATTAGAGGGTTTGAACCACTGACCTTGCAGTTAGCAGTCCAGTGCATATCCTACAGTGCCACACCAGAATTCAGAGGTTTTTATTAACCTGTTTTGTGGCTCAGGGCAAATGTGAATTTTATAAAATACACTATTGCTTAAAAATATTCCTTAAGGTTATCTCCGGGGGTAAGGGAGGAACCAAAATATGCTGACTCGCATTCTTTTTCAAAATAGGTAAAATTTTATATATTACAGGTTACAAGTTGGCCTGCTAACCACAAGGTCAGCAGTTTGAATCTACCAGCTACTCCATGGGATCTTTTCTGCTCCTGAAAAGATTTACAGCCTTGGAAACCCTATACTGGGTCGCTATGAGTTGGGACCAACTCCAACGCACATAACCACCACCACCACCATATATACATCAAAGTTTTGGAAAATTGGGTATTAAAAAGTAAAAACTAATATATGATCCTCACCAAGTTTGACATGTCTGTGTGATGCCACAATAAGTAAAATTCTATTCAAAATGAACAGGTAAGTGGTTTATGTAGAAAATAAGACTCTTACAGGAAAAATTTATTGAAAAATCCTGTTTGCTTGGTGACTCTGAGACAAAGGCTATGAGACTAGATTTCTCATAAAAATAATGTAGACATGTATTTTATTTTAGACTTCTGGTTTTGAATATGGATAGCCTCCTGCCTAGATATTAACTCCCACAGAGGGTACTAGGAGTAGCACGGGCACCAGAGTGAGCAGGGCTTCTCACACTTCATGGGGAATGTCCCTCACCTGGGATCTAGTTAAAACGCAGATTCTGGTTCACTAGGCCTGGTCCTCACCTGAGATTCAGCCTGTCTCACAAGCTCCTGGGAGAAAACAACACTGCTAGAGACCATACTTAGAGAAGCAAAGCACTTAGACTCAGTACTTGCCTTCAGTATGTTCCCACCCTGAAGGGTGATGTTCAGAGTTGAACTTCAAGGTCAGAGACTTCCCGGGAGGGTCACTTCCTAGTTCATTACACCAGGACTCCAGACCCATGATCCTCCCAGTGCCATGTCATTATTAAGATGTCAGGCCAAGAAGACACAGTGTCAGAGGAAAGGCAAAATCCAAAAGGAAAACAAAGTTTAAAAAGTAATAGTACTGGGCCCAGTAAACATCAAGGCAAGTGGTCGGGTACCCTCAGTGCAAACCCCCTTCCAAGACTAAGACTCAATGGGAATACACACTGTGATTGGTGACCACGCTCAACACCGATATGGGGAAGTGAAGGAAAAACAGCAATGAAGCGGTGAGCTAAGCCCTACAACGTTCAATAGACTTCTGTGAACCCGGGTGAAGACCTGGTTGGCCAGCAGTGTGTCAAGACCTGGGGACCCTTGGGCCCAGAGTCAGTGACATAGCCACGGAAGACTAGAGTGAAGAGTGAAGCATCCAGCTGATAAGAAGAGAGGGCATATGCATAAGAACACCCACACTTGCAGATAATACCCACTTATCCTGGCTTCAGTGACTG
>NW_006408538.1:5094924-5118911 GCF_000296735.1 Chrysochloris asiatica
AAAAAAAAAAAAAGTAATAGTACTGGAGGGGGATTCTTTGTTGGTTACCAGGATGTGGGGAGTGGGGTGAGGGGAGGGAGGGGAAGTCGAGCACAGGGTAGGGAATAGACATAGGATAGTCTGGGTGCTAGGGAAGGGGTCAATACACAAGAAGGGGAAAGGGAATGAAAGAACAAGGAGAATGGGTAAACAATTACACAGGTTTGCATGGGCCAAACAGGACAGAGGTAAATAATAATGTATGCACAACCTTGGAACAATGCAGCTCCGGGATACAGGGATTAAGACATGGTTAGCATGGGCAAAAGGGGGAGAAATAATGTTAAGATGCTTGGTGGCTTTTGAATCTTGGTTTCCCTTGCATACAATTATAAAATACACACTTGAGGAAGAGAGAAAGGAATATCCAGAAATATCACCATAGAAAGCTTGTAAGTCAGTCTTCTGCCTATAACTGACTGGAATACCTAAAATGGGGCTACAACTTGCCCAGTGAAGTAGGCTTCCTGCAGAGGCTCTGAATTACATAAGACCATAGGTGGAATCCTGAACCGTATCCAGAATCTTTTGAGGTGGGAAATTTCCACTGGAAGGGACAAGCAGACCAGCCTGAAGCGGCTAGAAGAACAGAAGATAGTTATTGAAAGAAAGACCAACAGGAAAAATATAAAACAATAATGATAGTCCAACTGATTACTAGAAGAACAGCAAGTTGCTCACCCAGGAGACATCAAGGCAAGTGGTCCGGTCCCCTCAGGGCAAACCCCCATCCAAGACTAAAATCCAATGGGAATACACGATCAGACATGCACGCTGATTGGTGACCACGTTCGTCACGGATAAGGGAAAGTGAGGGAAAAACAGCAATGAAGCTGCGAGCTAAGCCCTACAACGTTCAATAGACTTCTATGAACCTGGGTGGAGACCTGGTTGGCCAGCAGTGTGGCAAGACCTGGGGACTCTTGGGCTCAGGGTCAGTGACATATCCACAGAGGACTAGAGTGGAGAGTGAAGCATCCAGCTGATAAGAAGAGAGGGCATATGCAAAAGAACACCCACTCTTAAAGATAATACCCACTTGACCTGGCTTCAATGAGTGGATGATCAGAGCTCAACTAGAAGAAGAAAGAAGAAAAAGAGTCATCTGATACAATTTGATGAACTTGACCTACACCTATGGATGCAGTAGCTCAAAAGAGGGAACAAATCTTTACAGCGAGTATCATTCCCACACCTTCCATACACAGAGCAGACAGGGATGGGCAACTTGGACATTGGCTACCCAAAATGGGGGAGGGGGGACCACGAAGGCAAGAAGCGACTGGCTTACAAGCTTTCAAGAGGGAGCCTAGATCCAGAAGGTGAGGAGAAAGATAGAATCTCCACTGAGCAGTATCCAATCTGTCTGGGTGGGGATAATGAAAGGAGATGGGGATAGGTCCTTTGAGGTACAATGGTGAATAACTGTTATCAGGACTGACTGTGAGGTTGGAAATGTCAAGGTGGACATTTTGTAACAAAAGGAGGGGAGTGACTGACTTTGCAGTCCAGGAGCAGAGGTCCCTGGGACCATCAAGGGAGAAAAGCAGCATGCAGGACCCTACCAGAGAAACAGTGACACCAGAGATGGAGGCAGAGACGATGACGTGGAGAGACGGAGCGGCTGGGGACTGTAGACCCAGAGAGGGAGAGGGGCTGTGTGCTGATGACCCGGAAGGGGGCACAGGCTTGCAGCGTATATCCTTTGATTGGTTGGTTGGTTGGTTTGGTTGGTTGATGATGCATGGAAGGGATTGTAACCACGGCATGAAATGATATACGATAAGATATACGATAAGATGAATGTAAAGCTAATGTTCTCCCATGTAAACTATCACATAATTCACAATAAAACATTTTTTTTTTAAAAGTAATAGTACTATGAGTGGGAGCAACCAGCCCACAAGGAAACCAGAGGAAGTCTAAGGATCTCCAGTGAAAGAACAAGACAAAGAAATAGATGCAAACAAGTAAAATCGGGCAATTTCGAAGCTAATTCTATGTGCTCTAGATTTCCACAGGGACATTAAATTTGTGTGCAGTTTGGCTTGTATCTCTTCATCACAGGCAAGCTTTTCAACGATCTCAGAAGAGCCAGGCAATAAAAATCTGTAAGAAATCTGGACAGTACACATTATTTGTATCTATTCAATGAAATCCAGGTGTTTTGTTAGAATTTAGAATTTTTCAGATCTTAAATTCTGGGTCCTAGATAACACTCCCAGCAATCTGGGGAAAGAAGCCACAATCAAATCCATTAACATTCTGCAGCGATGCATATGAATAGCCAGGCACAGCGTTACTCGGTCAGTCCAGGACATGTTTTCCCGTCAAATCAGTTCAGGTCAAGTCAAGTTTTGTTCCCCAAATGAGTTACAAAAGAAAAAAAAAAAAAAAAATCTTGTGGTTTTCAGTGCTTTGAGGACTTCAGAATTGCAGTTTAAGGGAATGTGTACATCTTTTCCAACCCTTCAGTATCCTTTTATGGGTATTCAACATCCTTCGGACAGGCGTGGCTCACATACTTCTTCCTCCCTTCTTACAGTTCTTCTCTATTTCAATTTGTAATAAAGTGCTGTCAAGTCACTTCTGACTCATAGCGACCCCGTATAGGGTTTCTGAGGATTTGAACCAGTGCTTATCCTACAGCACCACCCCAGGACTCCAATTATACTGAGGTGTAAATGATGAATAGTCATTTTAGGAGTGTTTGCATTTTAGGTGTGCTTGCATTTTAATAGGGGTAAAATTTCTCTTGCATTACGCAACATCTAAATTTGGTGGACAGATTTAGCATCTATATGGGTTAGCACTGACTCCACTGCACTTAACAATAACAAAAACAAATGCTAATTTGAGTCCTGGTGTGGTGCTGTAGAATAAGCACTGGATTGCAAGGTTGGCTGAACTGCACAGTTATGGTTCAAATCCACCAGCCACTCCTTGGAAACCCTATACATGGTCATTATTAGTCGACGCTATGGCACTTAACAACAACTACAGATGCTAATTAAGCAGAAGAAGATTTAGTGGTTCCACTCAATTAAATATATTTTACCAAGTCAAAAGTTGATCCCTGACTTTGACTTTGAAATAACCTTTTAAAATGTACTATACTATGAAGTCCTGGTGTGGTGCTACAGGATAAGTACTGAATTACAAATCACAAGGTTGGTGATTCAAACCCACCAGTTGCTCCTCCGAAACACTATACAGGGTTGCTATGAGTCAAAACCCACTCAAGGGCACCTAACACAACAACATTTGCATAGGCATCTGCAGCAGTGCTTTTTTCATGTATCTTATTAACATATTATAAACAATATGTTAACATATTATTAATCACTATTTAAATACTTACTGATGAAGATCAAAGACCACAGTCTTCAGTATGGGTTGCACCTCAGTGCAAAGAAAACAAAAATCCATACCACTGGATCAATAAACAACATCATGATAAATGGAAATGATTGAAGTTGTCAGACTTCATTTCGTTCACATCTACCATCAACACTCATGGAAGCAGCAGTCAAAAAGTCAAATGACACACTGCATTAGACAAATTTGCTGCACAAGACCTCTTCAAAGTGTTCAAGAGCAAAGATGTCAGTTTGAGGACTAAAGTGGGCCTGACCCAAGCCATGGTATTTTTCCATAACCTCATATGTGTGTCAAAATTGGACAATGTCAAAAGAAGACTGTAGAAGAATTGATGCATCTGAGTTATAGTGTTGGAGAAACACATTAAAGGTACCTTGAACTGCCAGAAGACCAATTGTTTTGGAATAACTACAACCAGAATGGTCCTTATTAGCTAAGATGGCCAGACTGTGTCTCTCATACTTCAGACATATTATCAGGAGGGACCTGTCCTTGAGGAAGGACATCATTTTTGGTAAAGGGGCAGCACAAAAGAGAGAAACACCCAATGAGATGGATTGACACAGTGGGCTCAAGAGTAGCAGCAATTGTGAGGTTGGCGCAGGTTTGGGTGGATTCATTCTGTTATACAGAGGGTGACTATGGGTAAGAACCAATTCGAAGACACCTAACAACAACAATTTTTCAACTGAGAGGTTTAAAAAAGTGACTTAAGATGAGAAATGACACAGCTGGGATCAGTTTTGACTCAAATTAACACATTTACCCATTAAATCACTGTTAAAAAAATAAGGAGATGGTGTTTGTTTCCTGCCAGTTGGTGAAAGGCAAATGTGAACTTAGCTGACAGTGGTTCACTGTGGAAACTGTAAAAGACATAAGAAAGAACACGTATGTGTTTCTTATTAGAATTTTCCCATTTTGTCTGATGACACCTACTGTAGTTGTTGTTGTTAGTGCCGTCATTCCCCCTTCTGATTCATAACAACCCTGTGTAGGGTTTCCACGGAACCACCGACTTTGTGGTCCAGTGCTTTATCCCATAGCGCCACACCCGGACTTCAACGATACCTAATATACCAACTTTAAAGCAAATGTTCAGCCTGATAAAATGCTATCTCCCTAAGGGGGAAGTGAGGGAAAAACAGCAGCTCAACAGCTTAAGTCCAACCACATTCAATAGACTCCTGTGAACCCAGGTGGAAATCTGGTTGACCAGCAGTATGGCAAGACCTGGGGACTACTGGGCCCAGAGACAGTGACATAGCCACAGAGGACTAGAGTGGAGAGTGAAGCGTCCAGCTGGTAAGAAGAGAGGGCATATGCACAAGAACACCCACACTTGCAGATAATACCCACTTGACCTGGCTTCAATGACTGGATGATCAGAACTCAACTAGAAGAATAAAGAAGAGGAAAAAAAAAGAATAATCTGATACAATTTAATGAACTTGACCTACACCTGTGGACGCAGTAGCTCAAAAGAGGGAACAAATCTTTACAGAGAGGATTATTCCCACCCCCTTGGTACACAGGGTAGACAGGGATGGGCAACTTGGACAATGGCTACCCAAAATGGCGGGGGAGGGCTACAAAGGCAAGAAGTGACTGGCTTACAAGCTTTTAAGAGGGAGCCTAGATCCAGAGCGCACAGGGGAAGGTAGACTCTCCACTGAGTAGTATCCAACCTGTCAGGACAGGGCTGATGAACAGAGATGGGAATAGGACTCTTGCAGTAGAATAGTGAATATTTGCTACCAGGACTGACTGTGAGGGTTGGAAATGTAAAGGTAGACGTTTTATAGCAAAAGAAGGGGAGTGGTTGCAGTCCAGGAGTGGAGGTCCCTGGGACCATCAACAGAGAAGAGCAGAGTGCGGGACCCTACCCAGGCAGAAACAGTTACGCCAGAGATGGAGGCAGAAATGATGACGTGGACAGATGGAGCAGCTAGGGACTCTAGACCCAGAGAGGGAGAGAGGCTGTGTGCTGATAACCGAGGGAAAGGCTTGCATGGTATACAGTTTGGTTGGTTGATGATGCATGGAGGGGTCAGTAATCATGGCAATGAAACGATGTATGATAGAATGAATGTAAAGTTAATGTTCTCCCATGTAAACTATCACATAATTCACAATGGTGGTGGTGGTGGTGGTTATGTGCCGTGGAGTCAGTTATGACTCATAGCGACCCTGTATAGAGTTTCCGAGGCTGTAAATCTTTACAGGAGCAGAAAACCTCATCTTCCTCCCACGGAGCAGCTGGTAGTTTCAAACTGCTGAACCTGAAGTTAGAGGTTATTCATAACCACTATGCTACCAGAGTTCCTTTAATTTACAATAAAACCTTAAATAAATAAATAAAATTCTATCTCCCTTGAGGTGTTCATGGTAGTTTCATAATTTTGAGTGGTTACAGTAATTTCTTGCACTCTGACTTCCCAGGTCAAATTCACTTGAGTCATATAGATTTTTATCATCTCACGCAGGAAGTCTGAAATGTCATGGAAGTGGCAAGAGATGAACTGCACAAACATTTATTGCACACATTGCCTAGCTAACAGTAGGTGCTCAATAAATGTGAAGTGAAAGGCCATAGCCCATGCAATGATGGGATTCTTTCTTGTCATTTTGACTGAGTCAGTGACTCCACTCTTTCTGCTGCTTGAGTGGCTACAACAGTCCCTTAAATGTCTGAATCAACATGTAGGAAAAAGGTCATTTTGCTTCAAAGAATGAATCTGGAAGTTGCTTTAAAAATTAGTAATAACAATGCCTCTATCTCTATGGGATACGTTTCAAGAATATATACTCAAGCAAATTGGGAACTAACACAGATTATCCATTTATCTTCCTTAGGAAATTTCTATCACTCATCTTTTACTTTTTCTGAGAGAAGGAAGTCCTGAATTACACCAGCTGCAATCCTCTTTCATGCCGAGAGTGGCACACTCTAGTAAAGTTTTGCTGGGGTTCATACCTCATTCTTGGCAATGATACCCGTTTTTATGCTTTTACTTAACAAAAGGTGTCCATGAATCAGCTTGAAAGCTCAGTTCATATTTAGATGACGCATTTTCTTCAATTGAACAACAGTCCACAGTTACAAATGCCAAACAGGAAGGGCACATCTGCGAAAAACAAGCCTCTTAAGCTGGAAGAATGAATAATGATGATGTGTGGGTTGTACTTTCTATACAGCAAACTCTGGGAAGACCTTTCTGTGAACAGCTATCTGATAACAATTGAAGAAGCTTTGTGTTCCTACTCACCTCCCACACTCTTTTGTATCAGCTCCTCCTCAGGGGAAAAGGAGTTTGGTAGTAAAGATTCTTTGGTCATTAGAAACTCAGGTATCGATTCAGAAACTCAAAATCTTAGGGCAGAGATTCTTTTGTATATCATGTGTGCTTCTTGTTGTTGTTAAGTGCCATCAAGTCGGCTCTGACCCTGTATAGGGCTTCCAAGGAGTGGCTGGTAAGTTTGAACCACTGACCTTGCAGTTTAAACCAACCTTATGGTCCAGCGATACATTGTTGTTGTTGTTAAGTGCTGTCCAGTTGGTTCCGACTCATAGCAACCCTGGTGTGGCACTGCAGGATAACACGCTGGACTGCAAGGTTGGTTTGAACCTCAAGGTGAGTGGTTCAAACTCACCAGCCACTCCTTGGAAATCCTATATAGGGTCACTATAAGTCAGAACCAACTCGACGGCACTTAACAACAACACAGAGTTCCCAAGCAATATCTGGTGAATTTGAACTACCATTAGTATCATCACACCAGGATTCCGGCAAATCCTAGAGAGGAAACTTTTCACTGGGGATTTGAAAGTTTGAAACTTTGAGTTTCAAATGTCCAACAGAAGGTTCTAGATAATGAACCAGATACTTAAAAAAGAAAAAAAGAAATTCAATTAGAGTTTAAATTTTTCTGATTTCAAAATAATTCATTTGCATTATGGAAACTTCATGATACACTTGAGATTTTCCATGTTTATTCAGCATACGTTATCATTTTGGAAAATGGTTGTTTGCTTCTAGTTTGAATGGTCTGTGCAATTGCAAGCAGGCGCATATACACAACTGGTCTTTAATGGATCACTGTTTGGTAAAATAATAAACTGTGAGTTTGGTTAAGGAGTCAGAAAATCAGCATGCTTTGTTGCAGTTTTGATTCATGATAGCACATTTATAACTAACTTTCTTTAGTTTATAGATCCTTCTGTGTTACTGTCATAAAATTTCTATGATAATAAAACCCCTCCTTCCTCAATAGAATTCCATTAACAGTTTGACTACTCTGATTATTGCTTCTGTTTCATCCATCATAAGCAGAGTTTGCTACTGAGGAAAAAGCTAACAGTATTAACCCTGGAACCTCCCACTTCCTCCCCCCATCCCCAAACTCAATTAAACCAGCATCACACCAAGTCACATACAGAAAAGCTGCCGCCTATTTACATAACACAATGATCTAGTGATAAATCAACATTCATCACGAATGTGCAACAAGTCACTGAAAATGATGTTTGACCCCATGGACCAAACCCATCCATCCATGAACAGCATTTATTTCCAACTGGGAGCAACTTCCCATTCCCAAGGACGGGGTCAAGCATTTCAGATCTCTATGACAGGCAGGTCTGAGCTTTCCTTCCTATACCACTTGCAGTTTAGCTTCCGCTCATCATGACATTATGAGCTACTAGAAACCAGGAGAGGTGGCGTTTCATTTTTGAATGCCCAACCCAATCCCAGCACAATGCCTGTCATGAGAGGTATTTAACTAAAGAACATGAATGACAAATGAGTGAATGAGTGAAATCTAGCAATGCAATATAAAAGAGAACATGCAACTTGCCTTATTCCCCAACTTCGTTCGTTACCTCCTTATTCTGAAATACACTGGAATGATTCCATTTTCAAGAGTCCAATTATCCATTTTCTTTAAAGTTTTTCTTAACATCTATTTTCTAATAATGCTTTCCCTACTAAAGTAGCATTTGGCTACAAAGCATACTGGATTCCATCTACATTTAATGCTTTTTGCATTGAAGGAAAATGAAAGCTAACTTTTTTGGTTAGTTTCTCAGTAGGTTGTATGAGGTAACAATTGTTTAGGGCCCAGTTATATGCCTGATACACCATCAGCGTCATTCATGACTCCTTTCTGTCTTCTCCTAATCTTGCCTTTTCATGTAAAATCCCAGTTACAAAACGACTTCTGTCCTATGGTTTGGAATTAGTCCTATTTCAGCATGCAGTTCCCTGAAGCAATTTTGGAATCTCTGTCATCTCATACTTGTTCAGATTAGCTAGACAGGGGCAGGAGTGAATTTCTCTTGTTCCTGAAATACAAGGGGACTTCAAAAAGTTCATAGATAAATGGGATTAAAAGCTACTGGATTTCTTTCCATGAACTTTTTGAAGCTCCCTCATATGCTTGAATATGCTTTCTCATGCCTCTGAGCGCATGCTGTTCCTTCTTTCAAGAGCATGCCCATTTGCACTCCTCACCCACATTCAACCCTCATATGTGTCTGTCTGGGAAACTTCATTTTCTCTGATTAGCCTCATTGACACCGCAGCTGGATGTTATCTTGGGTCCCACTACGCTTTGCTCAGATTCTGCTTTAGAACGCATCCTACTTGCCCTAAAGCTTCTGCTCATTTTGATATTATGAGCTAGTAGAAGCCCAGAGTGATGACATTTCATTTTTGTGTCTTCAACCCTAGCACAATGCCTGTCATGAGAAGTGTTTACTGAAAAATGTGATGAACGAATGAGTGGATGAGTGAGATCTAGCAGGATCTAAACAAGAGAACAAATGAATGCACAAATCAAGACAACCAAACTCGTTGCCATCTGTAGATTCTGACTCCAGGTGACCCCATTTGTTACAGACTATAACTACTTCATAGGCTTTTCTTGGCTGGAATCTTTATGGGAGCTGTTAACCAGGTCTTTGTTTCCCCGCACCTCTGGGCAGGTTTGAACCACCAAACTTCAGATTAGCAATCACTTCAGTGGTGAAGCACAAACTGTTTGCACCACCAGGGACCTTAATTGGATAGATCATTGTATTTAAATAGTCAAGATTCCTTTCTCAAGTCAAAATTAAACATTTGGTTTAACTTTTTGTTCTATTCAATTACTCATCCCCAACTCATACCCCTCCCTAACTATTTTAATAATCAGGGTAGGCAGATATTTAAATACTAGTTGGTTCTTCATTAGTTAGCTAATTAAAATGGCACTATTTATTGCAAGAAACACCGTATGACTAATTCAGCATTTTAATAGGAAAAAGAATATTTGCACACAAAATAGCCTGGGTCAGATATAAATTATGCATCATTATACTGATGACCTGCTATGGTCAATGACAGGAAACCTGAAAAAGATAGAAATCTGATGTGATATGTAAATTAGTATCTTACACAGCCATACGTTAAATGTATGTCATTTCCCCCATGATAAACTGATTAAATAACTTAGATAATGTTTTAACACACATCGTTATACAAAAAAATTAGAATAAACTGTGAATCATTCTGTCAACTTGTGATTCAATGGAATAATGTATATCTTTCATGGTTATTAATATTGAGTGTCTTTCAGTAAATTAAAAAATCAAGCTTAACAAAGGTTAAAAATATCTGATGATACATAGATGAGTGTAAAAGCAATATATATTAATGAGGCTTTGTATGACTGGCGGTTTTTTTTTTTTTTTTTGGTTAATCACTCACAGAATTATGTCAAACATATATCAAGACTTTGGCTCCTTTTTCATCCAACCTTCCGGCATTTCATTACTATAGTTACCTGATTAATGGATGCAATAATATATATGGCATGATATGATATGTTCACATTAAATTTTAATCAAATATTACTAAATTCAGAAAACATTAAGTAAATCATGACTGATGAGGCAATATTGCTGTACTGTCATATTGATGACTCTGAAACTTCACTACAGAGAGTAACAGATTAAGCACAAGAAGTGAATTTTATGAGGAAATATAAGTATCTCAACTTCCACAGTTGTGTTTTTTAATTGCCTTACAGCCACCAGAGGAGACGCTAGATCCATCAAATGTCACAGATCCCATAATTCCTTTCTCAGTTTCAAAATCATATTTACAGTGAAAGAGAGGTGAATTTGTGTATGAATACAAACACAAACATTGTTTTTTTATTGTATTTTAAATAGAACTTAGAAGCTAATACTGACTCCTTCAATCTTGCCAGGGAGGGCTGTTGTTGTTGTAAATGCCATCGAGTCAGTTCTGACTGATGGCGACTCTAAATAGTGTTTCCGATAAGCAGCTGGTGAATTTGAACCACCGACCTTACAATTCTAACCAAGCTTATGATTGAGTGCTTGTCCTAGAGCATCACACCAGGACTCCAAGGAGGGTAGGAAAGACAAACTCATGTTTGTTGGGCGAGGATACACCACTGTTGTCCAAGGCAGGTCAACCGCAGCAGCTTCACCCATGAAGTTTCCTGCAGCAATGTTGACATCTCTATCACACCTCACGGAAGTCAGTTCACACTTCACTAGGTCAAGGCAGTAAAATGTGAAGCACTTTGCATGTATTATCTCATCTAACTTCCCAACAAGGTCAAAGTGGACATTATTATGCTGGTGTTATGTATGAAGAAACCCAAAACTAGTGAATAGTAATGGACGGTCTGGTTCCAAAACTTGTATTCTTCTTATTTATAGTAGAGACTTCCAGTGCTCATCTATGAACTTAAACACATTCCAGCACCCACTACTGTTAAGTTGGGACCATATGACCCAAGCAATTCTCTTCTGGTCTGACACAGTGAGAACCCCGTGTAACCTCTGGATAGTCTTCCCTGCTGTGGAAACCATGCACTGAGGTAGTAAATTCACAAGACTGGACCTCTGAGTTACCCTTGGAGGGGAAATGTCTCCGAGAATCCACATAACCTAAAGTACGATGTGTGTGTGTGCGAGAGAAGTAAACAATTGTGTGTGAAGTCCCTGCCTCATACACTGCTACAGGCTTGAAAAATGGTTGATTAGAGTTAGTGTTACAATCTGAAAGTATATTCCTGTATAATAATCAAAAGACCTTTCTTACTTTGACCTCATTAACTCAAATTCATGTTTTACAACGACTTAGTACTCTCATTACAAACTTTTCTTCCTCCTTCTCCTGTTTGGCCTTCTCCTTCACAAGAAGAAAAATGGATCCTGAGTCTCATGTTAAAACAATCTGGAATCAACTCAGCTCCCACCTGCTCAGTACTAACATAGGATTATGTTCTTGACTAAGTATACCCTACTGCAGTTTCTCCAAAATGCGTACTCAAAGTAATTCTAGAGGCTTCATGAATGCATATGTTTCATTTTAGCAGTTACATATTTATTTGAAAGCATATTAAAAACATTTATAATTATCACATCAACCCTGTAATTTCATGGATACTGTTACTTAGGAAAAGGCTAAAGAAGCTATATACATTTAAAAGTGTGTTGTTGTTGTTAGGTGTCATCAAGTCGGTTCTGACTCATGTTGTTGTTGTTGTTAGGTGCCATTGAGTCGGTACCGACTAATAGCAACCTTATGCACAGAAGAACAAAACACTGCCCGATCCTGGGCCGACCTTACTACTGTTGCCATGCTTGAATCCATCGATGCTGCCACTTGGCCAATCCATCTCGTTGGGGGTCTTCCTCTTCTTCTCTGACCCTCCACCTTAACAAACATGATATCCATCTCCAGTGACTGGTCCCTCCTGACAATATGTTCAAAGTATGAGAGATGAAATTTGGCCATCTGGGCCTCCAAGTAGCACTCTGGCTGCACTTCTTCCAAAACGGATCTATTGGTCCTTTTAGCAGCCCATGGCACTTTCAATATTCTCCTCCAACACCATTAACTCAAAAGCATCACTTCTTCTCTGGTCTTCGTTATTCACTATCCCGATTTCACATGCATATGAGGTTATTGAAAATACCATGGCTTTGGTCAGGCACACCTTAGTCCTCCAGCTGACATCTTTGTTCTTCAACACTTTTAAAAGGTCTTGTGCAGCAGATTTACCTAATGCAATATGTCGTCTGATCTCTTGACTGCTGCTTCCATGAGTGTTGATAGTTGATCCAAGAAGAATGAAGTCCTTGACAACTTCAATCTTTTCTCCATTGATAAGAATGTTATTTATTGGTCCAGCGGTGAGGATTTTTGTTTTCTTGACATTGAGATGTAATCGATACCGAAGGCTGCGCTCTTTGAAAATGTTTTAAGTCCTCTTCACTTTCAGCAAGCAAGGTTGTATCATCTGCATATCGCAGGTTTGTTAATGAGTCTTCCTCCAATCCTGATACCACATTTTTCTTCATAGAACTCAGCTTCTCGTATTATTTGCTCAGCATACCGGTTGAATAAGTATGGTGAAAGAATACAACCTTGTCGCACCCCTTTCTTAATTTTAAACCATTCAGTGTTCCCATGTTCTGTTCGAACAACTGTCTCTTGCTCCAGATACAGAGTACTCATGAGCACAATTAAGTGTTCTGGAATACTCATACTTTGCAATGTTGTCCAGAGCTTGTCATGATCCATACTTGTTCTGACTCATAGCAACCCTATATGGGGTTTTCAAGGAGAAGCTGGTGGGTTTGAACTGCAGACCTTGTGGTTCACAGTCCAGTACTGATCCTACATTGCCACACTAGTGTTGTTAGGTACCATCAAGTTGGTGCCGACTCACAGCGACCCTATGCACAAGAGAATGAAACACTGCCTGGTCCTGTATCGACCTCACAATCATTGCTACATTGAGCCCATTTCTACTGTCACTGTGCCAACCCCTATCATTGGGAGACTTCCTCTATTTCTCCAGCCCTCTTCCAACATGGACTGGTTCGTTCTTTTGGCAGTTCATGGTACTTTTAATATTCTCCTTCAACACCATAACATTTGAAGTGGTTACAACTCGGGCTGTGAACCGCAAGGTCAGCAGTTCGAAACTACCAGCTGTTCCTCAGGAGAAAGATGAGGCTTTCTGCTCCCGTAAAGATGTACAGCCTCAGAAACCCTGTATAGGGTCACTATGAGTCAGAATCGACTCCACGGCACTTAACAACAACACCATAACTCAAATGCATCAATTCTTGCAGTCTTCCTTATTCACCATCCAACTTTCCCACACATATGAGGTTATTGAAAATACCATGACTTGGGTCAGTGAACCTTAGTCCTCAAACTGCCACACCAGAAGACTGGCTTAAAAAACACAAAACTGATAAATAAATAACAGGACAGCCCATGCACTGCTATGGCAGAAATGGGGAGCTAAGGGAAAGCCGCCACATGGTGTCATGTGTCATGGGGGTAACCTTGTAAGCAAGACGAGGTCTCCAGTTCTGCCTTCTCCCCCTTTCCCCCAACTTTTGGACTGTAGGAAAAAAGGAATGTCTCCTCTGTACTTCTCCACAGGGCTGGACCAGGTAAGCACATCATCCCTGCTTGAGTTTCTCCTCCCAACACCAGGTAGCAGTCAATGAAAGTGCAGAGAGTACTAAACAGGGCTATGAATAGTGTCTCAGTGCTGATTTCAATCTCTGCCTTCTCTTATTAGAGCCCAAGAGCTCATTATCAGGAGCTGACTTGATTGTTCCAATGATCCAATAAGGGGCTCTGCTGCTTTCAGCTGGCAGGAGAAGGGCTAAATGGGGTGGAGCCCTGGCCTGGAGCTGAGTCTCTCTTGCTCAAACAGTGCTGTAATGTTTAGTCTGGGCCCCTGCCAGGTTTTCAGGAGGGGGCAAGTCTTCCAACTAGGTGCAGTCTGAGCACCTGGGTTCTCTGGTGAAAGGTAGTATAAAAATGCAGAGATAGGGAGATTGATCCAGCCGCCCACCTGTTTAGGTGTCTGGCACTAACTAAAATGCATGAATAGCTTACCCTGGTCAGAACCCCAAAGATAGTTTTAGTGTTAGAATTGCTGCCTCCATGCCATACTCTGGAGCTCTTAGGTGGTACAAACACACTGGGCTGGTAGCTGAAAGGAGAGTGGCTCAAGATCACTCAGAAGTACCTCAGAAGAAAGGCTGGTGGTCTACTGAAAACTCAGCCATTGAAAACCTCACGGAGCACAATTAGACTCTGACATGCCTGGGATCACCATGAGTCAAAATCGAATCCATGGCAATGAGGGTTTTTTAGTTTCAGTTTTCTATGTTTTACTATGCTTAGATCAAAGCAGCCCTGGAGCACAATCGTTAAATGCTTGACTGCTAACCGAAAGGTTGACTATATGAACTCACCAATGAATCAGAGGGAGCAAAAGCCTGGTGATGTGATATCACAGATTATAGCCTAGGACACACTGTGGGGGACTTCTACCCTCTCCTCTAAGGTAGCTATGAGTCAAAATTGATTCTGTGGCATACAAGAACAACATGTTTAGGTAATGACGCCATCTTGCTTTTCTCACAAATCATCCCATCTCTCCACCTTTAGTTTGACCCAGGGGAATTCACAGCACATTCTGGTTCTTATCTCTTGTGGAAGGAGTTCCAGTTTCCTCACCACCCTTGGGCATGGTTGCCTCCACCCTCAGTTCTCGGTTTGTCACGTACCACTGGGCTGAGGCTTGGCTCCATCTCCCTTCTTCTGGTCTACCAATAACAATTCCATAACTCTTCCCTTCTGTGGACTTCAATCAGCAATCAGTCCTAAAGTGAAGAAGGGAGAACAGAATTCTGAGAACAGTGTGTTGGGTACTTCTCATATAAGATCAGTTGATTCAGGGGCTGAGCCAGGACATGGAGGACAGGCCCAATCATCTGGGTCACCAAGGTGCAATGAAAGAATGAGATTCAGGTGTCCTACATAGCCTGGGTCATCATGGCTCATCGGTCACCACCACTTGTTAAAAATATCTTCAGGCCAGAAGGGTCAGAAGGAAAAAAACAGCAGGGGGAAGTGGAATAGAGAAATAAGCAAGAACTAGGGAAGTAAAGGGATTTTCTATGAATGAAATAAGAACACTAATAATTTGTTAAATTGTTTGGGAGCCTAGAGCTATTGAAAAGGGAACTATGTAAGAAAGGAAAACTTGAATTTGCAGCTGAGTTGGATGTCAGGGTGTAGAATATTTTATTTGTCCCCCAAAGGGGGGAAAACCAGATACAAGATAAAGATTAGGGGTAAGTCAGTTTAGACACTAATGGAAAGCCCCCTGAAATAGGTATGATTTCTCCCCAGCTAGTGTTTGGGCCTGCTAGGGCAGCATGAATTTCCACCCAGGCCCTAGGGGACTCTCACCCAGCACCTTGCAGGGTTGGTGGGAGGTGTTGTGGGGATGTGGGTTGGGCCTCCCTCCTATTGTTGTCTCATTCTGTGCAACAAATCCTCGGTCAGGAAAGGAGAGCCAGCAGAACGTGGACTAACATGCCAAGAAGGTGATGAGAACCGCCGCTTCCCCTTTGCACCTCCCATGAAGACCGACCCAGCACTTCACTCTATGTGAGATTACAAGTCCCAAGTCAGGTTGTTTGTTGTAGCACAGAGCCTTCTTCTCTAGACCACAGATACCCGGGAGATCTGGTCAGGTCATGGACTAGCTCCATCCCAAGAGGCCCTCAGAGAACGGATTGATGTTAACACTGACCAGGTAGTTTCGGTGCAGTCTTAGCTGGAAGACCTTGGGGATGCAATTCCACACTACTGTAGATTTGCTTCATCTTTCAGGAGATATCTGAGTATCCTAACAGCAGTTTCCAGCTTTGACTATGCAATTCTTTTATTCTTCAGAGAATAAAAGTTAACTTATGTACATCTGAATTATGTATAGCACCCTGTTGTTGTTGTTAAGTGCCACTAAGTCAGATCCCACTCAGTGCAACCCTGTATAGGATTTCCAAGGAGCTACTGGTGAGCTTGAACCACCAACCTTGTCGTTCAAACACATCTTGCAGTCTAGCACATTAACCCACAGTGCCACACCAGGACTCCTCGTTCATTGAGTCAATTTATAAATCTGCAACTCAATTGAGTTCTTAAAATTTTAAACTTTTAAATGAGTTGAAATCAGAATCTACTTGACCAAGACTTTTTTTTTTTAATTGGGGTGAAAGTATATGCATCAAAACATTCACAAATACAACTACTTCCCTATTTACAAATTCAATGACAATTGATTACATTTTCCTTGTTGTTCCATGATTGCTATTTTTTCCCCAAGATATTCCATCATGATTAGCATAAAATGACCTTTATTTGTCGCATTTGTTTGTTTGGAATCAGAAGACATGATACATATCAATAAACAGATAATCCATCTGTGAGTTGTGTGCGATGTGGTGAGAAAGAAAGAACTGTCAGGCACACCAGCACATGCGGAATCCCTTTTGTTTAAAAAGTGTTTCTTCAAAGAGAAATCTGCAAACCAGACTCCCTTTGAGAACGTTGCTGTGTGGGAGGCTCTGTGGGTCTCCCTACAATGAGAAAGCTGAGGGGCTTGTCTTGAGTCGGTGCTTCCCTCAAAATGCACAGCCTGGGCAAAAACTACAGACACAAAGCACACACAGAGGAGAAGTCAGCTCTGAGCAGAGTGTGGGCTGAAGAATCCTGCCTCCTAAGGAGGTGACAGTCAAAGAAGCTGGCTCATCATGTGTGTCAAAGGCAGTGTGAGGCAGGTAAATAGCAATTAAGCAGTTCCCACCCACTCACAAATTCCAGGCTGGAAACGCTGGTGTTGCTCTTCCCCTATTGGACCCATTCATACCCAGGCTCTTTTTAAGAACAAACCTCTTGACTATCAGGCATTACTTGAGATGTTTTCAATAACCACAGAAAAACTGTTCCTTTTCCCTTTTATACCCTGGCACTTAAATCACTTGCATTAACTTAACTTTGTTTTCTGTTAAATGAGATGAAAAGTCAGTTGTCCAACAGTAACCACCAAATCAACTGGCAGTGACTAAATATTTTTTATAAGAAAGCCTAAAGCTCACTGGATTGGGATATGTGTTCAGAAAAAAACTATTCACATTTGGACAAAGTGTGAAACTATATAAAAATATACAAATCAACGGATTCTTTGCAACACTATCAAATAAATTAAGAAAACATGTCAAACGTAAGATAATTTGTATCAGATATAATAATTCAAACATCTGTAATTAGAGTTGTAAGATACACTCTCAAGTGCTATAGGATTAAGAGAAGGAAAATAGAGTTGGAGCACTAATGAAGGACATTGTCAATGAATAAGTATATAATAACAAAAAGCTGATACAATTATATATATATATGTGTGTGTGTATATAGATATATATGTTGTTGTTAAGTGCCGTCGAGTCGACCCATAGCAACCCTGTATAGGGTTTTCAAGGAGTAGCTGGTGAGTTTGAACTGCCAACCTTGCAGTTCAAACAGCTTTGCAGTCTTGCACATTAACCCACAGTGCCACACCAGGACTCTGTCTCTGTCTCTCTCTATATATGTATATATATTTTAAATATGTTAGAAAACAATATCGTATATACACACACACACATATATATATGTGTATATACTATATTGTTTTCTAACATATTTAAAATATAATGCAAATAATACTTCCACTGAGTAAAGAATGAAGCCACATTTGACAAGTACTTCATCAACCCATGTCACTTAACATGTCTGTCAAATCATTAACGTCAGTCAGTGATATCATGTGTGTTACAATCCATGAGAAAAAATTATTAGTTTTTCCTGGGTAGGTTCCTCGTTAGATAATGTAGCTTCTTCTTATCGATGTAAACAGTAGACAGTTCTGTCCTTTTCTCCCTCAGCATCACCGTGAGTAGCAACTACATTTTGATATATGCCGATTATGCTTCAGAGCTTTGGGTTTTCTTTTAAGGGAGAGAGAGAGGCAGACAGGGGAGGAGGCAGGGAGGGCAAAACAGCGAAGACTAGTGGTATAATTAAATGAAACAAATTGTGGTTTGTCTGGGGTTTTGGTCTACAACCCACCAGGAAGTCAGTGAAGGTGCTACGTTTTGGAAGAAAGCTTTTATAGACTGGGTAAGTTAGCACAGTGCCAGGCCAACGTGTAGGAAGAAGGACAACCACCTACACGCAATCATTTGAGGTGTACAACAAGGCTCTGCTGGCCACAAAATTGCTCTTTCACTGAACCTCAACACCCCACTATTCTCCTCCGCCAATCAACGCTAACCTGGCACTTACTCTAGGCCCAATGGTTGTTGAGCACTCTGAGGGACCCAAGCAAATATTTGAATGCAAGGCTTTACAATTTAGTCAAAAAGATAAAAAGAAAATACACGTGGCAATGTCAAATTAAGACAAAGGCTACTGCCATCAAGCAGATTCCGACTCACAGCTACCCACCACAGGGCTTCCAAGACTGTAACTCCTGGAATTTTTGATAGTTACTGTAGAGTCAGTTTCATGTGTTAGATAGAGCAGAACTGCTCCATAGTGTTTTCTTGATGGAAAGGAGCCCTCATAGCATAGTGGATTACAAATTGGGCTGCTAACCTCAAGGTCAGTGGTTCTAAACCACCAGCCTTTCTGGAGGAGAAAGATGAAGCTTTCTGCTATGGTAAAGGTGAACAGCCTCAGAAACCCAATACAGGATCTCTGTGAGCCGGAACTGACTCAGTGGAGCCCAACCACCACCAAATCTTCATGGAAGCAGATTGCCAAACCTTTTCTGAAGTACTGCTGGATTCCAAGTTACAAGCTGGAGGTTAGCAGTCTGTGTAGGCCCTTTGCACTGCTTAGGGACCATGTCGAGGCCTGCTGTGGTGCTGTGGGATAAGCGCTGCACAGCTAACTGCAAAATCAGCACTTCAAACTCACCTGCCGCTCCTCATAACCCCACACAGGGTCGCTATGAGCTGGAACTGAATCTACAGCACTTAATGACAACACAACAGGGACCTGTTCAGCCGCAACCTTATACAGAGTCATTATGAGTCAGAATCAATTTGATGGCAATGCGTTTTTTTGTTGTGTTTTTTGGTTTTGTGGGTATAAAGTGGTATCTCACTGTGGTTAGGGTTTGCATTTCCCTAATACCTAACCAGGAGTCTTGGTGTGGCACTGTGGGTTAATGAGTCAGACTGCAAAGTCAGTTTGAACCACAGAGTTGGTGGTTCAAGCTCACTAACTGCTCCTCAGATACCCTATACAGGGTCACTATAAGTCAGAACCGACTTGATGGCACTTACCAACAACAATTAAACAGAGGAGCCCTGGTTGTGTTGTGAGTTAAGCGTTGGGCTGCTAACTGGAAGTTCAACGGTTCAAACTCACAAACTCCTCCACAGGAGAAAGGTGAAACTTTCTGCTCATGTAAAGATTTACAGCCTTAGCAACCCTAAGGAGCAGTTCTACTTAGCCATATTGGTAACTAAACAAGGAGCCTGTGGTGGAACACTGCTGAAGCTCTTGGCTGCTCAACGAAAGGTTGGTAGTTCTAACTCACCAGCTGCTCTATAGGAGAAAGATGTGGCAGTCTGGTTACATTTTCATAAAGTCCAATTTATCTTTGTGTGTATGTTTAACTTTTGCTTTTGGTGTCAGATCTAGAATCCACTGTGAAAACCAAGGCCTTGAAACTTTACCCCAATTTTATCTTCTAAGAGTGTTATGGTTTGAGTTCTCACATTTAGATCACTGGTCCATTTATAGGTGATTTTTCCCAATGGTGTGAGGTATAGGTCCAACTTCATTCTTGTGCATTATTTATTAAAGAGACCAACCCTTCCCCAAAATCAATTGGTCAAAGATTTATGGGTTTATTTTTGAATTTTCAATTCTATTCTATCAGATTATATGCCTATCCTTAAAACCAGTACCACCCTGTTTGGATTACTGTGGCTTCATAGTACATTTTTTAATTGGGCAGTGTGAGCTCTCCTATTCAGTTCTTTTTCTAGATTGATTTCACTGTTCAAGGCCTCTTGCAATTCCATCTGCATTTGAGAACTGGCATTTTCATCTCTGCAAGATGTCTGCTGGAATTGTGATAGGCATTTAGTTGAATCTGTAGATAGCTTTGGGTTCTAACGACACCTTAACAATTTTATGTCTTATAAGCCATGACTAGAGCCCTGGTGGCACTGTGGGCTAAGCACTGGACTGTTAACCAGAAGGTCAACAGTTAAAACCCACTAGCCACTCTCAGAAACCCTAGACAGGGTATTGTGAGTCAGAACCAACTCAATGGCACACAACAACAATCCATGAATAATGAGTGACTTTTATTTATTTATTGTTAATTGCCACCAAGTCAAGGAACATTCTGGGTATATTTCTTCCAAGACTGATTTGTTCTGTTCTTTCGACAATCCATGGTATATGAGGTTAAGTTAAAAAGCACTGCTACAAAGATTGCAGTTCATGCATGCATGGTTTTATTTCAAACAAAGTGTGTTTAAACATGTCATCGGATGGCTGTAGACAAGTCCTCTCAGTACTACACTTATCTTAGGCTCATTAGGGTGCCTTCAAGAAAAAAAGGTCTGTCAAAACAGTGGCTTCCTAGGGGAATTTCTGGGTCATTTAAATTCAAGTCAGCAGATTATGGTGATCTGGGGGGAATCTTGATAGGTTTTCTCGATGGACAGAGGATGATAATGAAGACTTGTTAGGAAGAAGATTTAAGCCTATGGCAAACTGCACTAATGAGACAAAGGCCAGGAAAGCTCTTCCAAGGACTCATCTTTTGAGGGTATCAAGGGCTGACCCATGAGAATTTCATTTAGGAAACCTTAGTGCATCTACCGTACAATCCTGATCTTGTCCTTTTAGACTCCTTTTTGTGTCCAAAACTCAGAGAACATTTAAAAGGAAAGTGATTTTGAGTCCCTCCTGATGCCAAAACTGTGGTTTGGACATGGCGTAAATCAGAAAGTGCATAATTCTTCAGTGAAGGATTGTTATTCTTGTTGTTAAGTGCCATCAAGTCTGTTCTGACTCACAGGGTTTCCAAGGGAACCACCAATGTTGTGATTAGCAGTCTAGTGCTTATCCTATAGCGTCACATCAGGATTCCTCAAGGAAGGGCTGTTGTTGTTGGTGGTAAGTATCATCGAGTCAGTTCCAACTCAGAGGGATCCTGGAAGGATTTCCACGGAGTGGCTGGTGAGCTTGAACCGCTGACCTTGCAATTCAAACCGCTCTTGCAGTCCAGCGCATTAACCCATAGCACCACACAAGGAAGGGTTAGCAAGATGGAAACAATGCCTTCAGAAGTATGTACCTAGGTGGACGATGTGTCCAGAAGCAACTGCTTCACATCTGATGTTGTTGTTTAATACAGTTTTCAAAGATTCTACATTTTTAAATTAACCCTCATATTCAATATTTTTCGCTAATCCCACAATTCAAATACATCAATTCTTTTTCACTAGTCTGTAATGTTTTCTTGTTTTCAGTATACAAGTCTGTCACATCCTTGGTGACAATGTATACCTTGGTACTTTTTTTTTAGATGCACTTAACCACAACACTTGTAAATGGAATTGTTTTCACAATTTTCTCTTCAAATTGTCCACTGATGGCATCTGGGAACCTAACCAATTTTTGTGTGTTGACCTTGTACCCAAATACTTCACTAAATTTAATAGCTTTGTAGTTTTCTTGTGGGTTCTTTGGAATTTTCTAAATATAGGATTGTGTCATCTGCAGATAGAGATGGTTTGACTTCTTCCTTTCTGATTTGGAGGACGTTTCTTTCTTTCCCGAGCCTAACTACTCTGAGTAGAACTTCCATGCTGAGTAGCAATGGTGGAAGTGGGCATCCTCTTCTTCTTCCTGCTCTTATGAGGGATGCTTCCATTCTCTCACTATTGAGTAGGATGCTTCACAAATGCCCTTTAGCATGGTGAAAAATTATCCTAGTTTGTTGAGTGTTTTTATCATGAAAAAATGTTGAATTTTGTCAAATGGCTTCTCCAGCATTTGAGATGGCCCTAGGGTCTTTTCCATTAGTGCATACACGATATTAATTATGTTTCTAATGCTGAACCATTCTTATGTTTTGGGGACAAAAGGGTTTACAACCCTTTCAATATGCTATAGGATTTACTTTGCTAGGTTGCTTATTTTCTTTTGAATGGTTTCATTTACGTTCATAAGGGATATTGGTCGGTAATTTTCTTTTTTTGTGGTGTCTTTATCTACCTGTTAGGGTAATGTTAACCTCCTAGTGTGGTGCTGTAGGATCAGCACTGGGCTGTTCCTGTAACTCTGAGATCAACAATTCAAACCCACCAGCTGCTCCTCTGAAACCCTATACAGCGTCACTATGAGTTGGAACCAACTGGATGGCACTTAATAACAACAACAACAAACCTCATAGAATGAACTAGAAAGTGTCTTCCCTTCTATTTACTGGAAGAGTTTAAGGATTATTTTAATTCTTCTTTAAATGTTTGTTGGAGTACTACATCCTGTGGGGATACAATGGAATGGGAGCTACTAGTCTAAATTCATAATAGCCAAAATTTGTATATGTATGTGTACATGTATACATATGTTCACACAAATATTTTAAATGTATTTGTGTGTGTATATATACATATATACGTGAATATATTTCTTAGCTATGTACACTGAAAGGACCAAGAAGTAAATACCTCCAGCAGCAATTAGCACAAGTACCCAGATCTTCGTCTCTACTACTATTTCCCACCAAAAGCACCTAAAAATTCTGAGTAACGATTGGTTCCAAGGTCAGGACAGGATAGGTACAAAGGAGCTTAGCATATCTTGCTATGCAAAAACACAAAGTACAAAAAAAAAGTGCTCAAAACAATGATGAGGACATAAAAAAGGACATAGAGCCAGCTGCATGCGCTTCCCCTGGCCAAATCTGGGAATGTGGTCATTCTTGGGAAATACACTGTGAAGAAGTAAGGGGCAAAGAGCCAGGATATTTGTAAACTGCCCTCAAATAGTTTAAAAAAAAAAAAAATGTTGTTGTTGTTAGGTGATGTCAAGTCGATTCCAACTCATAGTGACCTTATATCCAACAGTATGAAACATGGACCGGTCCTGCTGCCACTGTGCCAGTCCTTCTCTTTGGGGGTCTTCCTCTTAGTCGCTGACCTTCCACTTTACCTAGTATGATGTCCTTCTCCTGGGACTGGTCCCTCCTGACAATTGGTCCAAAGTATGAGAAATGAAATCTCATCATCCTGGCTTCCAAGGAGCATTCTGGTTGTACTTCTAACTCAGATTTGTTTGGTCTTCTTGTTTGGTCCATGGTACTTTCACTATTCTTCTCCAACACCATAACTCAGAACAAATTACAAATATCAAAAACACAAAGGACAACAACATAGGCAGACCGACTGTTACTACAAGAACAAGCAACACGCTTGCCCAGAAAACATCAAGGCAAGTGGTCGGGTCCCCTCAGAGAAAACCCCCTTCCAAGACTAAGACTCAATGGGAATACACATTGCGAGTGGTGACCACACTCGACACCAATAAGGGGAAGTGAAGGAAAAACAGCAATGAAGCGGTGAGCTAAGTCCTACAACGTTC
>NW_006408538.1:5119841-5123640 GCF_000296735.1 Chrysochloris asiatica
AAAAACAACAACAACACAAAGGACAAAGCAAATGGGGTAAACACTACCACATGTAAATCTGAGTAAAAGGGATAGGGGTATTCTTGGTACCACTTTTGGTTTTGTAACTTTTTTGTAAATTTGAAACAATTTCCAAATTTAAAAAAATTTTTTTAAAATTTCTTTGATATTCTGTTGCCCTAAGGACAAAGAATATTGATCTGCAACTTATCCTGGAGACAGCCTAGGACTGAGCAGGGTTTAGTTCCACTGTGCACAGGGTCTCTAGGAGTCAGGGGCCAAATCACGGGCAGCTAACAACAATAGGGGCAACAGAATAAAGGGAAATGACTTCATGAGCTATTTTACTTTTATCTATTAATACTAATTGAAGATAAATTATTTTGTCTACTTATTTGAATGTTGTTGTTGTTAAGTGCTGTTGAGTCGATTCCAACCCATAGTGACCCTGTACAGGGTTTCCGAGGCTGTAAATCGTTATGGGAGCAGAAAGCCTCATCTTTCTCTCATGGAACAGCTGGTAATTTCGAACTGCTGACCTTACAGTTCACAGCCCGATTCCTAACCACTACGTTACCAGAGCTCTTATTTGACTGTAAGCCTCAAGATATTGAAAGTGACAGTTTTAGACCTTGCAACCTTCTGCCAGGTCACCAATATCTTATACAAGTGTCGTGGAGCCCTGAAATACATCCAGTAGACCTTATGGTCTGCAACAAAACTTTCCAACCCAACCAACGTATGTTGACCCTAACCTGTTTATCAGTGTTAAATCCCAGAAAGCATCCCCCTTTTCAAACTCTTTCCCTTAGGTTTAGATAATAGTATGATCTTCTCATTCAACATATTTTTAGAATTCTCCCCAAACCCAAACCTGCAATAAGAAAGGAAAACAGAGATTATAGTTAGAGCTTCATAGTGACCCAGTATAGGATTTCTGAGGCATGGCTGGTGAGTTTGAACCTCAGAATTACCTTGCAGTCCAGTGCTTTATCCCACAGCGCCCCACCCAGGGCTCCTAATACATACTTGTTGGTGTTGTTAAGTGCCATTGAGTCGATTCTGACCCATAGAGACCCTGAATAGAGTTTCCAAGGAATAGCTGGTGAGCTTGAACCACTGACCTTGCAGTTCAAACAACTTTGCAGTCTGACACAGTAGCCCACAGCGCCACACATACTAGAACCAAAAAATAATACATAATCCTTAATACATACTAGACCAAAAAATAATCATACATACTAGACCCATATTTTTCAATACGCCTCCCAAGAAATGGGCTTTCTTTAGCCCCTAGAGTTTTCTGCCATTGTGTCTTTTTTGTTTTCTTTTATGTACCAATTTATTTAAACCACTCCTGGTATGGTGCTGTAGGACAAGCAATGGACTGAAACCAGCCAGCCACTCCTTGGAGACCCTATATAGGGTCACTATGAGTCGGAACCAACAAGACGGCACTTAACAACAACATATTAGGAGAAAGTCTCCCGTAAAAACAAACAAACAAAAAAAAAAAACTTTTAGCTAAGATTAATGCAAAAACTTTTTTTAACATTTAAAAACATTTGTTACATAGAAGACAGATGTGGAATTCAAAATACTTCATCTTTGAAAATCAAAATTAAAGAGGTGATTGCAGAACCAGGTTTTACAATAGTTGAATGGCTTCCTGTCAGTCTGCGGACCTACCCAAAACAGTCCAAGAATGTTGGTCACTGAAGACCCCTAGAGGACACATTTAGGAACTGCATGGGAAACACAGACGCGTATACAAAGGGTCAAGGGTTCCTCTTACTGGCTCAGGTTTAAAGAGTGTTTGTTTAGGATACCTGGTGGCAAGAGTTGGATATCAGGGTTTTGGTGTTAAAAGCTGGGAAATTATATTCTCTGTACGTGCCAGAGTAATTTTTCATAATGTGCTACATTAGCACCAAAAAAGCATTTTCTGAGATTGTTGTTAAGTGCCATTGAGTGGGTTCCAGCTCACAGCAACCCTGTATGGAGTTTCTGAGGAGTGGCTGGTGAGCATGATTACGTAAGCTTTAAAAAGTTATTTTAAAGCCATTGAAACTTCTGCCAGTGAGTTACTATGTTTGCCCTTTGGTAGAAAGCAGAGATGACTTATTCTGTCCCCTTTCTTAAGGTATTCTTTCCAATCACTAATAGAGACTACTTTGTTCCTGGCTTTAGGAACCTGAATTTTTACTGTCTGCATGGGCAGGAACATGCAGCTGTAGCAAATGTGGCAATCTGTTAAAACACAGCTCGCCCAGGTGTGGCACTGTAGATTAATGCGCTGGACTGCAAAGTCAATTGGAACCAGAGGGTCACCTGTTGAAGCTTACCAGCTGCTCCTTGAAATTCTATACAGGGTCGCTATAAGTCGAAACGGACTCAACGGCACTTAACAACAACAACAATACCTTTAACAAGAACAATTACTTTTACCACAAAATTCCAGGACCCAGAGAGAAGTTTGAATATTTCAAGCAATATTTATTACAACAAGAATGCAGGTGGTATCTACCTGTCCTTTACAATGGAATTTACCCAAAAGCCTCCTGTGGAAATAGCATAATTACCTCCTCTGGAGGTATCTTCTTTACCTTTGTTATAAACGGATTAGACTATAGTAAAGGATGATCACTGAAGAACATCTGCTTGACTGATCCAATTATTGATTAAAATACCTGAGCTTTCTTCATCAGAATCTTGAAAAAAATATCACTTAAAATGTTTCTTTTCTTTTGTTGGGGTAAGGATCCAGTAACAGGAAGGATCTGCTTACCAATGTCTGGAAGTACTTACCAATAAAGAATTCAAATATGAGGTCGCATTTTTATGTCCAGACAGGGTGTGGTTGAACATAGCCTTGAAACTAGGGAAAATGTGTATTTGGTGATTATCAATTTCTTTTTCAGGATGGAAAACAAGGAATCGACTTATCACTCCTACCAAGTCAAGAGGACCATCCCAACATCATTTCTAATACACCTAGTGGTGACATTACTGCTTGCTCTATCTTTATTGAGCACCTTCAAGGAATGGGAAGAATTTAAAGATGCAAATAATCATGAATTCCATCTGTAATGAATTTCAGTCTGGGACTTGAATGGTACAATTCATCTAAATCCATGTAAAAAATAAACACAATCAAATGTTTGTGGATGGTTAATTAAGTACGGATGAAGTCAGGAGATTTTGAATTCAAGTAGAACCAAGAGGCTATCACTGGAATATTTAATATAAAAACAGGAATCCAGACAACTCTTGTTACTGTTGTTGGCTGCCATCAAGTTGGTTCCATCTCCTAGCAACCCTATATACAATAGCATGAAACACTGTCCAGTACTGGACCATCCATGTGTGGGCCCACTGTGTCAATCCATTTTGACGGGAGTCTTCCTCTTCCTCACTGACCCTGCACTTACCAAGCGGGAATTCTTCCCTCCTGAAAACATGTCCAAAGTACAAGAGGCAAAGTCTTGCCATCCTTGTCTCTAAAGAGCATTCTAAATATACTTCTTCCACAAAAGATTTGTTTGTTCTTCTGGCAATCCATCATACATTCAGTATTCTTTGCCAACACCATAGCAACACCATAGCTGAAGTGCATCAATTCTACGGTCTTCCTTATTCACTGTCCAGCTTTCACATGAATATGAGGTGATTGAAAATACCATGGCTTCAGTCAGGTGTACCTTAGTCCTCAAACTGACATCTTTGCTCTTGAACACTTTAAAGAGATCTTGTGTAGCAGATTTGCCTAATGCAATATATAGTTTTGTGAATCCAAGAA
>NW_006408538.1:5124700-5133492 GCF_000296735.1 Chrysochloris asiatica
CCAGGATCGGACATTGTTTCGTTCTGCTGTGCATGGGGTCACTATGAGTCGGTTCCGACTCGATGGCACCTGACAACAACAACAAGTATCCTCTTGTTCTGTTACAATAGCCTCTTGGTTTGTGTATGGATTCCTCATGAGCTCAATTAAGAGTTCTGGAATTCCCATTGTTTTGCAAAATTATCCATAGTTTGTTAAAAACAACACGCTCCAATGCCTTGGAATAGTCAATACAGCAGAAGTAAACATCTTTCTGGAATTCTTTGCTTTCAGCCAAGATCCATCTGACATCAACAATGAGATCCCTCGTTCCACATCCTCTTCCAAATCCTGTGAGAATTTCTGGCAGTCCCTATCAATGACAGCTACAACCTTTCTGAAAGAGCTTCAGCAAAAGTTTACTTGCATGTGATACTAATGCTATTGTTCAATGGTTTCCACATTCTGTTGGGTCACCTCTCTTTGAAATGGGCACAAATATGGATCTCTTCCAGTGAGCAGGTCAGGCAGTTGTCTTCCAAGTTTCTGGGCATTGATGAGTGAGTGCCTCCAGGGCTGTATCAGTTTGTTGAAACATTTCCATTTGAATTCCATCAATTCCTGGAGCTTTGGTTTTTGTCTGTGATTTCACTACAGCTTGGACTTCTTCCTTGAATACCATCATTTGTTAATCATATACTACATCTTGAAATGGCTGAACATCAACCAATTCTTTTTGGTACAGAGACTGGATGTATTCTTTCCACCTTCTTTTGATGCTTCCTGCAACATTCCATATTTTGCCCTTGCTGTTGTTGTTAAGTGCTACCAAGCTGCTTCCGACTCATAGCAACCCTGTCTAAGATTTCTGAGGAGCAGCTGGTGGGTTTGAACTGCCAAACCACTGGACAGAAGCCCAGTGCTTATCCTACAGCTCCACACCAGGAATCCATTTTCCCCATGGAATCCTTCAGTATTGCAACCCGAGGCTTTAATTTTTTCTTCAGTTCGTTCAGCTTGAGAAATGCTAAGCATGTTCTTCCCTTTTGCTCGTCTAACTCCAAGTCTTCATTATAATAACTGACTTTGTCTTCTCAAGCTGCACTTTGAAACTTTCTGTTCAGCTCTTTTGCTTTGTCATTTCTTCCAATTGCTTTAGCATTTCTATATTCAAGAGCAAGTTTCAGAGGTTCTTCTGCCATCTCTTTTGGTCTTTTATGACTTTCCTGAGCTTTTGCTTTCTTTGTGTATAATGTTCTTGATGCCATCCCACAATTCCTCTGGTCTTCGGTCATTAACATCTAATGCATCAAATCTCTTCCTGAAATGGTTTATAAGTTCAGGTGGGATATACTCAAGATCATATCTTGATTCTTATGGACTTGTTTTAATTTTCTTCAGCTTCAACCTAAACTTGCATATGAGCAATGGCTGGTGTGTTCCACAATCGGCCCCTAGCCTTGTTTTGGCTAGTGATAGTGAACTTCTTCATTGTCTCCCCCCACAGATGTAGCCTGATCCCTGTGTATTTTCTCTATAAGGTCCATGTACATAGTCACTGTTTATGGGGTTTTTTTTGTTGTTGTTTTTTTGTTTTAAAGAGTATTTACAAAGTCATCTATTCAAACTCACCAGCTGCTCCTTGGAAACCTATATAGGGTTGCTGTGATTCAGAACCAACTTCACAACACTTAACAACAGCAACAGGGTCACTGCTGGTATATCAGTGGAGCTTCTAGACTAAAACAAACTTTGGAGAAGGAGGGGAGGATCATTATTTGGAAAATACGGCATTGGTGAGAGAAATAATGCTGGAAATCACAGGATGGAAATTTGCAAGCCCAGTAACTTATTCACTGCAAATATCTTTTTTCAACAACATAAAAGGCAACTATACACATGGACCTCCCCAGATAAAATACACAGGAATTAAATTAACTACATCTTTGAGAATAGACCATGGTGAAGTTCAATATTATCAGCTGAAAGAAGGCCAAGGACAGACTAGAGAACAAACCCCAAAATGCTTATATGCAAGTTCAGGTTGAAGCTGTAGAAAATTAAAACAAGCCTATGAGAGTCACAATATGACCTTGAGTATATTCCACCTCAAGTTAGAGACCATTTCAAGGACAGATTTGGCACAGACAAGTTATGGGATAACATCAAGAATATCATACAGAAAGAAAACTAGAGGCCATTCAAAAGAAAGAAGAGATCAAAGTGGATTGGATGTCAGAAAAGACTCTGAAACTTGCTCTTGAACATAGAGAAGCTAAAGTCCCCATAAGAAATGATGAAGCAAAAGAGGTAACAGAAAATTTCAAAGGGCAACTCAAAACGACAATGTCAAATATTATAATGAAATGTGCAAAGACCTGGAATTAGAAAACCAAAAGGAAGAACACACTCAGCATTTCTCAAGCTCAAATAATAGGAGAAAAAATTCAATACTGAAGAATTCTATGGGTAAAATATATCCACTTGACCTAGCCTTAATGGCTTGATAAAAAAAAAAAAAAGAACAAAAAAATTTTTGATAAAAAGCAGTGTTGGCATGTAGGTATGGATTAATATTATATCTATAAATCACTTTTGGTAGTGTTGACATTGTCACAATGTTAAGTTTTCCACTCCATGGGCATGAAATGTTTTTCCATTCATGCAGATTTCTTTTATATTGTTGTAGTAGCCTTTTATAGTTTTCTTTGTATACGTCTTTTACATCTCTGGCTAAGTTTACCCTTCCATGGGCTAATGTTCATGGTATTGCTCTCTCTTTTTTGCTGTCTTGAAGGCAGAGTTTTTTCGTGGGTGGCTTTAAGATTTCATGCAGCAATTGCAAAGGATAGAATTCTATCACCTATATGTTTTAAATTACCTGACACAATGTCTTTAGTGATGACTTGGAATGTCATTGAATACATTGGAATTGGTTTCTTGATTTCCCTTTTCAGAGTCCTCCTTGTTAGTGCAGAAGACCCTAACTGATTTTTATGTGTTGACTTTGCAGAATAGGTCTATTAAATCCAATAACTGTTTTGTCAAGAGTCTGGGACTTTTTACATGTAAGATTGTGGTAAAGTGGATTTATTTGATACGGCTGTTCTTTCCATGCAGTCCTGATATGGTACTACAGGATAATGCATTGGACTGCAAGGTCAGTAGTTCAAACCCACCAGCTGCTCCTGGGAAACCCTAGACAGGGTAGCTATGAGGTGGACCTGACCTAATGGCACTTAACAACAACAGCAACCATTTCCATAGACTTTGTAACTCCCATCAAATAACTGGGTTGTTGCTCTGGTTATTCCTACTTATAGTGACCCTGCATAGGGTTTCCAAGGAGCAGCTGGTGAGTTTGAATCACTGACCTTGCAGTTGAGTGCTTATCTTACAGCACCACACCAGGAGTCCAACGATTGGGCGGGACCCTGTAAGGCGTATGGAACTCTAACTCGGGGATTGGCTGATTTTGCCATTCCACTGGTAAAAAAGGAGCCGTCTCATTAGCATGAACAGAAGATCTCAGGACCACAAAGAAGTGGCACAAGGGAAGCACAATATTTCTGCCTGAAAAATTGGCAATAGCAGAGGCAGCTGCCCCCAGTCACAGAGCAGTGGGGCTTCCTGACCCAAGGACTGAGAAAAGCTGAGTGCTTTGGGGCAAGAGGCCGGCTTGCAGAATGTACCCTTTGGACATTTGTCCACAGCACTAAAGGAGCTTTGTCATACTTTCCCAAGCAGGGCAGAGGCCAAGGGATTTCAGAGCCAAGTGGCTGAGGACAAGAGCGAGGCAAGCCTACAGTGCAGCTACGAAGAGCCCTTCCTGACTGGAAAACTGCTGCGTCCTGAGTTGTTTCTGGTCCTGAATTGTAACCTTTTCAGTCCCTAATAAAACCTGTATCGTGAATAAAATCTGTGAGCTCTGTGTGGCCGAGGCAATGAATTATTGAACCCAAGAAGTAGAGCGCTGTGGGAGAAATGGTTGGTGTCACACAAGGATAATTAAGAATGTTGGAAGGTGGAGACGCCTGTGAGCTGAGGGGATTTTGAGTCTTGTCTTTCTTCCTCGTGTATTCCAAGCAGGTCAGACATGGCTCTCATGCCATTTTTGCAAGGATCATGTCATCTATGAAAAAGCTTACTTTTACTTCTTCCTTTCCAATTTGTTGTGCTTGTTAAGTGCCTTCGAGTGGATTCCAATTCTTAGTGACCCTTTATAAGGTTGCTGAGGTTGTGTATCTTTATGGGAGCAGAAGGCCTCATCTTTCTCCCATGGAGTGTCTGCTGGGTTCAAACTGCCAACCCTGTGGCTCGCAGTCCAATGCTTAGTGTACAGAGCTGCTGTGCTCCCTTTCCAATTTGGATACCCTTTCTGTATCGCTCTATCTTCAGGACCTCCAGTGTAATACTAAATACGAGTGGGGATAAAAAAGCATCCTTGTCTCATTTCTGTCCTCAAGGGAAATGCTCTTCATCTTTTTTCCACTGAGAATAATGTTCCCTGTTGGTTTGCATGCATGCACATCTGAGCCATTTGCTGTTTCTGGAATTAAGATGGTCTCCATAAGCATAAAGAGTTACTGCTCAGGATAAATTTTGTAACAAAATTTCAGCATGTCTTGGTTATTTTTAACAAAATAAATGAAAACTAACTAGACAAAAAACACAACAAAAGAAAATCAAAGGGACTGCTTCTTCTAAGGTTATAAAACCAAGTTGATTTAATTGTTTCTAAGTATTTAAAGAACATTTTAGTTTGAAACATTGAAACAGTCATTTTATTGTGTTTTGTTTCAAATGGGTTGGAGAAAATTAAGCTTTTTTTTAAAAAAAAGTCTGTGTCAATAGAGAAAACCCTGCACTCTGTTAAGAATGAAAAAAAAAAAATTTTATTAAAGAGTAACACAACTATGAAACAAATCAAGCACTCAGCAATTCAGGAAGGGAGATGGCTCTATAAATATTGAGAACAAAGAAATGATAGGGTGTTAATGACTGATTATAGGAAGCTCAAGCTCAGGTTGAAGTTCTGTGAAATGTAGTTTGACCACTTGGTAGGAAGGAATACGTTACCAGCTAGATGAGTGATGCTAGCTGATTCAATTATAAATGACTGCAGTCATCAAAACATTTTTTTCCCCAGGAACAAATTGATTGCATCTGGGTACATTTTTCCCAGGGTCAAATGGTTTACATGCTGACCTTTTGCTTTCTAGGAATGCATGTCGACCCTGTCATTCTTATGTCTGACATGAATGCCTCCAATTTAAAACTCTTCTGTTTGGTCCCCCTTTTGATATGTCTCCACTAGAGGGCGCTGATCACTCACAATAGAATATCTTTTCTTCTGTAAGGATCTTCACTATTTCATTAAGGACTTTCTTTGATTAGTGAAAATTATTTTCTTCACTTTGCTAAAATAATAGGCCTCATCTTCAGGGCGAGGAAGTTTTGTGGTGATGATTTTAACTGACAAGGCCAAAATTCAGGAACATTTCTTAGGACAAAATGACAGAGCTCAAGATGAACCATCCCAAGTCATCAAGTCAAGCAATCAAGTCCCTGCAGGACAAATCACCCTCTAAGACTGAAACTCCAAGAGAACACAAGAGCAGGCATGTAAGCTTGCTGGCAACCACATTAGTCTACTGGTGAGTGGAAGAGGGGGAAAGGCACCAATGAAGAAATGGGCTGAGTTCAGCTATGTTCCATAGACTCCCGTTGATCTGGAGATGAGAGAGAGCAGAGGAAGGGCTGATTAGTCCAAAGTATGGTGAAACCTGGGGACTCCTGATCCCATGGACAAGGACATAACCACAGAGGGCTAGAGCTGAGAGTGAAGCATCCAGCTGATATGAAGCAAGGAGACATGCACAAGAACACCCAACCTTGCAGATAGTATCCATTTAACCTAACCTTGATGGCTGGATAATCAGAACTGGACTAGAGGAAGATAAAAAAAATAATACTTGATAAAGGAAACTGGTATAAATTGCTACAATTTGATGACCCTGATCTATACTTACAGATGTAGTAGCTCAAAATACCAACTGAGAGGGAAAGAGGCTTCACATCAAGTATCAATCCTATCTCCTCTGTATACAGGGTAGATAGGGATGGGCAATTTAGATACTGGCTGCCTAAAATGAGGGGGTGATACAGGCACAAAGTCACTGGCTTTTACAAGGTTTCAAGAGGGAGTTTAGTTTAAGCGTGTGTGGGGGAAGATAGGGTCCCCACTGAATAGTTTTCACCTTATCTAGATGAGTCTGGTGAAAAGAGTGACATATAATATTCTTATGATTCGATAGTGAGTACTTGCTATCATGATTAACTGAGACTGTCATAATTGTAAAGGTAGAAGTTTTGTAACAAAAGTGGGGGAGTAGTAAATCTTACAGTCCAGAAACAGAGGACCCTAGAACCAGCAAAGGAGAAGAGCACAAGCAGAATGTTGTGGATAGGGACCCTATCCAGAGAAGCAACAACATCAGAGATGGAGGTAGAGATGAGGACATGGAGAGAGAGAGAGCAGTTGAGGACTCTAGACTCATGGAAAGACAAAGACTGAGTGCTGGTGGCCAGGAGGCAGGCATTCAGAATGTGCCCTTTGGTTGTTTAAATTATTATATATTCCTGAGTGTTTTTGTGTACAGCCCCCCTTACCCCACCCCACCCCCCAAAAAAACCACAGAGGAAATGGAAGCAAATACGGTTGAATAATGATGCACAGAGGGGACTGTAATCATTGCAATGAAACGATGGTATAAAACCGATGTTATCCCATGTAAACTATCACTCAGTTCACAATCAAAAAAAAAAAAAAAAAAGATGAAGTATCCCCAGCAAGGCAGAAGGGAGGTAATTAAGTAACACCACCACTGGTGAAAGTCTATGAATCCAGTATGATTATAAGTAAAGGGTCAAACAGTTTTGAAGCACATGTCATGCGTAAAATATGCTGAACTAGAGCCAGACAGTGTTTTATTAGTATAGTAGAAATGATGAGGAATAGAAAGATTCCAAAGTAAAGTAGTAGCTTTTCCCAATAATTATTTATAGTATCAGTTAAGAAAGGAAAAGCATTGTTAAGGTGAGCTAATGTACATGTAGCATATGATTAACACAGAATGTAGTATCAGCACTATTGTAAGGAATACAGATACAACAATCAGATTTATTATGGCGCATGTATCCCCTTCAGCTGTAGTGAGAATGCCAAGAGCCATTTTGTATTTTGGAAAGCTTATTTTCTACAGGGAATACTAGAAAGATGTTTACCTGTGTTTTCTTGACTAAGCAATAGCATTCAACTGTGCGGATTATAACCAATTATGGATAACATTGCATAGAATGGAAATTCCAGAACATAGAATTGTGCTTATGTGGAACCTATACACAGACCAAGAACCAATTGTTCTAACAGAATAAGGAGATGCTGAATGGTTAAAAATCAGAAAAGCTTTGTACCAGATGAACAAATAATCCAAGAAGCTAGACTATATGAAGATGAATGCAGCATCAGGATTGGAGAAAACTCATTAATAACCTTTGATATGCAGATGTTACATCCTTGCTTGCTGAAATTGAAGAAGACCTGAAGCACTTATTGATGAACATCAAAGTCTACAGCCTTCAATATGGAGCTCCAGGGGAGATCAAGTCTCCTCCCTGAGACCACTCACTAAAGTGAGGCCTAAAAATTTCCCGATGTGATACTGTAGGATAAGCACTGCACTGCTAACCACAAGGCCGACGGTTCAAACCCAGCAGCTGCTCCTCAGAAACCCTATACAGGGTTGCAATGAGTTGGAACAGGTTGACTTGACAGCACTTCTCAACAACACTCTGTGACAGAGAATTCTGATTCTCCAGTGTGGGATGAATGTCTTACAGGAATGATTACTTTCCATTAAACTAAATGAGTTTAAACACGACACAACTGAGCAATTTTTATTGATGTTTAAGATAAAATCCTCTAGGACAGTCACCTGTCCCTGTCTGTATGGAATAAACTGAGGATGATGCATACGTTTCTGGGTTGAGCAAATGGGTGGAAGTTGATGGCATGCCTTAGATACGGACATCATAGCAGATGGTCAGGGGAAGGGGGAAGGACTGAATCCAATTGTCAATCTATTGAGTTTAAGTGTACGAATCATACAAGTAAAGATGTCACACTCTTATCAGCTAGCTATTTTGATCACTGTTTTAGAAATGAAAAATTTTGAAGTCTTGAAATTTTGAGAGGTTAAGTGAAGTGGAATTCACAGTCAAACGATCTGACTCCAAGATTACGCTTTCTCTACTGCAGTCCACAAAATGGCATCCAAAACTCAAAGTCAGATGTATTTAGAATTTTCTGAGTTTTACAAAAGTAAGGTAGAATAGGGACTGGCGCACTATCTCATAATCAAACTCATGATTAAACCTTCCAGGGATCATGTGACTATTTATACCAAGTGGGATACTCCAGAACTGTGTACAAATTGGGAGTCTCTGGACATTGCAAACAGATAACATACTTGATTGCTAACTGAAAGGTTGGAAGTTTGGCAGTTCAAGTCCACCAAGAGTTGTCTCTAGAAGAAAGAACTGGTGATTTACTTTTACAAGCATGTAAGCTTGCTGGTGACCACATTGGTCTACTGGTGAGTGGAAGAGGGGGAAAGGCAGGAATGAGGAAATGGGCTGAGTTCAACCACAGTCCATTGACTCTCGTTGATCTGGAGATGAGAGAGAGAAGAGGAAGGGCTGGTTGGTCCAAAGTGTGGTGAGACCTGGGGACACCTGAGCCCATGGACAAG
>NW_006408538.1:5133592-5136812 GCF_000296735.1 Chrysochloris asiatica
CTTGCAGAGAGTACCCATTTAACCTAGCCTCAATGGCTCGATAATCAGAACTCAAATAGAGAAAGATTACCAAAAAAAAAAATTTTTTTTTTTATAAAGGAAACAAGGGTAAATTGCTACAATTTGATGAACCTGACCTATAATCAGATAGGTAGTTACTCTAAATACCAACAGAGAGGGAAGGAGTCTTCACATCAAGTGTACACAGGGTACATAGGGATGGGCAACTTAAACACTGGCTACCTAAAATAAGGGGTTTCAAGAGGGAATTTAGTTTAAGAATATGGGGGGAAAGAAAGACTCCCCACTGAATAAATTATAATGTAGTGGTTACGAATTGGGCTGCAAACCTCAAGGTCAGCAGTTCGAAACTGCCAGCTGTTCCGCGGCAGAAAGATGAGGCTTTCTGCTCCCATAAAGATTTACAGCCTTGGAAACCCTGTAAAGGGTCGCTAGGAGTCGGAACTGACTCCACGGCACATAACCACCACCACAGATGGGTCTGGTGAAAAGAGATGGGGATAAGATTCGTATGATTGAATAGTGAATAATTGTTATCATGACTAATTGAGACTGTCAAAATTGTAAAGGTAGAAGTTTTGTAACAAAAACAGTCCAGAACCAGAGGACCCTAGGACCATCAAGAGAGAAGCACACAAGCAGAATGCAGGACCTTATCCAGAGAAGCAGCAACGCCAGAGAAGGAGGCAGAGATGGGGGCATGGAGAGGGAGAGCGGCTGAGGACACTAGATTCATGGGAAGAGAGGGAACAAGAGCTGGTGGCCAGGAGGCAGACTTGCAGAATGTGCAATATGTAAATTATTACATATGCCTGAGTGGGTTTTTTTGTTATTGTTTTATTTTAAAAAGCTAAAGTCTATAGAGAGAAATACTGTTAACTGATGGTACATGGAGGGGATTATAATCATTGTAATGAAACAAGGTGTATTATTTGTTGAATGCAAAACTGATGATATGCCCTGTAAACTTTCACTCAATCCACAATAAAAACCTTAAAAAAAAGAAAAGAAAAGAAAGTAAGAACTGGTGATTTACTTTTTTAAAAAAATCAATCATTGGCAACCCTATGGAGCACAGTTCTACTTTGACACAGGTAGGCTCACCATGGGTCAGAATTATCTCGAATGCAACTGGTTTTTGGTGTAAGTAGTCTCATTACAGCTCAGAAAAGGTTTTGTCACCAAATGAGTAATGTAAAAACTTTGTTTTCTGAATACATTGAATTTTGGATTTGTGAACCTCTAATGTTTTCCTGGTGTGGCGCTGTGGGTTAATGCACCAGACTGCAAAGCCACTTGAACTGTAAGGTCGGTGGTTCAAGCTCACCAGCTGCTCCTCGGAAACCCTATACAGGGTCTCTATGGGTCAGAATTGACTCGGCAGCACTTAACAACAAACAATAGTGTTTTCTAGGATAATGTGGTATGACAGAAGCCAAAGGAATCGTTTCAAGAAGAAAGTAGTGGTCAGTGGTGTCAAGTGTTACTGGGTGATGACAGATAAGAAAGGAAGACAAGTCATGATACTTACTTATCAAGAGGTTAATAGTGAGATAAAATGATGGGAGTTGAAGTCCAATTTTGAGGACTTAAAGAGTAAAGCAACCCAGTATGGCTAAAGTGGAAAAGACAAAAAATTGGTAACAATTGGGAGCAAATGGAATTTTTATTCCCAGCTGATGGCAGTGTAAATTGTTCTAGGCATTTTGGAAAACTGCTTGGCAATATCTATGAAAGCTGAACACAAGGATAACACATGACCCAGAAATGTATGCATATGTGCTCTCAAAAAACATTTACAAAAATGTTCCTACTAGCTTTGTTTTGGGGTCGTGGTAGGTTCAAGGGTATTTATTACACTGAGGTGCCTCTTGTTGTTGTTGTTGTTGTTAAGTGCCATGGAGTCAGATCCGACTCATAGTGACCCTGTACAGGGTTTCCGAGGCTATATATCTTTACGGGAACAAAACGCCTCATCTTTCTCCCATGGAACGCTGGTAGTTTCAAACTGCTGACCTTAAGGTTCGCATACCGATTCGTAACCGCTACGCTACCAGAGTTCCTAGGGGAGCTTAAACTTCTAACTTTCCATTCAGCAACTGAGATTAATAACCTGCTTATGCCATTGAGGGACTCCACAAGGAAAGGGCAAGGGTAGATACTGGTAAGGACAATACACTGTTCCATCTACAACCCAGAAATCAAAACCTATGCCATCAATTAGACTTTGAGTCACACTGACTGTATAGGGTTTCCAAGACTGTAAATCTTTATGGGAGCAGCTTGTGGGCTTGAACACTTGTCCTTTCAGTTAGCAGTCCAACAACTAACCCACAGGATCTGCATGGCACCTTCATGGATCAGCTATAAGCAGCCTATCAATGGAAAGTAAGTTTCCTTGCTCATTATAGCCTGCTCTCAATATAAGTGGGTGCTATGAAAAAGGTGGCTTACTTTCTCAGATTTTGTCCGGTGATTAATTAATGATATTGTCCGATGATTTCCACATTGTTGGGTCACATCTTTTTGGAATGGCACAAATATGGATCTCTTCCAATCAGTTGGCCAGGCACCTGTCTTCCAGATTTCTTAGCATAGATGAGTGGGTGCCTCAAGTGCTTTGTCAGTTTGTTGAAAGATTTCCATTTGTATTCCATCAATTCCCAAAGCCTTGTTCTTTGCTAATGCCATGAGTGCACCTTGGCCTTCTTTCAGTACCACTGGTTCTTGATTATATGCTACTTCTTGAAATGGATGGACATCAACCATTTCTTTTTGGTACAGTAACTTTGTATTACTTCCATCTTCTTTTGATACTTTCTGTATAATTCAATATTTTAACCACAGAATCCTTCAATATTACAAATTTCAAGACTTGGAATATTTTCTCCAGTGCCCTCAGCTTGAGAAATGCTGAGCTTGTTCTTCCCTTTTGGTTTTCTAACTCCAGGTCTTAACATATCTGATTATAATAGCTGACTTTGTCTTCTCAAGCTGTCCTTTTGAAATTTTCTGTTGAGCTCTTTTACCTCCTCGTTTCTTCCATTTGCTTTAGATCTTTACATTGGAGAGCAAATTTCAGAGTCTCTTCTGACATCTATTTTGATCTTTTCTTTCTTCTTAATGTTCTTGTACTTTCTTCTTGTATAATATTCTTGATATCAACACACAACTCTTATGGGTTTCAATCATTAGTGGG